>NC_142933.1:47943750-47963750 GCF_046866305.1 Octopus bimaculoides | reverse complement strand
ACACACACACACACACACACACACACACACATATATATATATATATATATATATATATATACGACAGGCTTCTTTCAGTTTCCGTCTACCAAACCTACTCACAACGCTTTAGTCAGCCCGAAGCTATAGGAGAAGACACTTGCCCAAGGTGTCACGCAGAGGCTATATGTTTGGGAAGCTAGCCTCTTACTACACAGCCACAGATGTGCCTATATATATATATATATATATATATACACACATATGTGTGTGAGTGAAGGCTTTTGCATGTCTCATGTATCATAAATCTATATTCTATATCTACAAATTCTTCAGGTCTGAGATGGACAAGTTTATTTATAGAAGGCAAACATTTGCCCATGGATTGATGTCTCTATTGTGTGACACTGATATTGTTCAATGGAATGGCAAAGCCTGATACAGTCTGGTACCGGCATCTCATAGGTCTTGTCAGAACTTAAATTGTTAGTTTACGCTAAAACTGTCCCAATTGGTCGCTCTGAAATGGTATTTTATCCACCCATCCATCCATCCATACATACATACATACATACATTCGTTCATTCACACATACACCAGAAAAGTACCGTCATAGAGGTCAGTTGCCTTGCTGATGTGAATATCTCTTTGAAAATCAAAAAGAAAGAGGATAACTATGAAAAGCTGCTTCGAAAGTTCCAGATTCTATACCCACAGTTCCATATTTAAGTGATGAGGAATTATGTACATTATTTACATTATTTACATTTGACGGATATTTGTCTTCATCTTGTTCGTTGCTAACACAACGTTTCGGCTGAAATACCCATCAGCCTTCATCAGGTGTCTTGGGGAAATTTCGAACCTAGAAATGAGTACTCAAGTTCGAAATTTCCCCAAAACACCTGGTGAAGGCTGGACGGTATATCAGCCGAAACGTTGTGTTGAAAACAAACAAGATAAGGATAAATGTCCGTCAAATGTAAATAATGTAAATGATGTTCTATACCCACATTATAAATTGGTGCACTTAGTTTTGTTGAGTGAATGCCTTAACAGAGAATCAGCACAAGTTATTGTTTTCAGGAAAAGAAATCAACTAGTTTACTCGCCCCTAGACGACGTCGAGTGGAGTGTAACTACTCCAAAACGTACCGAACTGTCAATTACAGGAAGGTTACATCTGTCTGTGGACTACTCAGCCTCTTAGACGTTAATCTAGGAGCAGGTAATTAATTTGATCGAAAAATTGAATCCTTAATATCGAACGACAGAGATCCATGAATATGTGTGTACCTCCCTGTGTACAGTACCTTATATAGATATGTATGTATGTATGTTTGTATGTATGTATGTATGTATGTATGTATGTATGTATGTATGTATGTATGTATGTATATATATATATATATATATATATATATATATATATATATATATATATATATATATATATATATATATATTGTAACGTAATAGCAGGAAAATTACATCAATAAATCATCACAGAAGATATACGTCCAAAATAATATTCTATTAATAGATATATATATAAATATAAAACAATTGCAGCGTGGAAGGTGTTTATAAGCCATTTAAAATAACACACAAAATCCGTTAGATTCACTTCAACATTTAAATTTAATTTGTCAAAATATTTTCGTCGCTTTGATACCGCGACCTGTTCACTGACAAAATTCTGTGCTGCACAGAATTTTGTCAGCAAGTGCATCTCCGTAATATATAAATATAGTTACTGGCATAGATGTGCGTTGGTATACAACACCCAGCTATACCAGTAACTTCTTTAAACATCTTTTTCGTATATTTTTAAATAGCATTCGATTGACTACACGGAAATTCCCCCTTTTCTCTGACGAGTGGGTATATTACCTAATAATGATTATCAATTTTAGATTTCATTTCGAAGGGTAATGCAATCATGAAACGATCGTAGGATATTTTAAACTTTTTAAATAATCATACTTTATATATTTATATATCTATCTGTTAATACAATATTATTTTGGACGTATATCTTCTGTGATGATTTTTTGATGTAATTTTTCCTGCTCAATATATATATGTGTGTACGTGTGTGTCTATGTGTGTGTGCACGTTTGTCAAACCTGAATGCTATCATATATTCCTTCAAATCTCATTCCAAATTATATGAAACTGGTGTCGTTGATCATACAATTACAAAGAAAGAAATAAAAAAAGAAAGAAACTCCTCAGAAACACAAACATCACCCTCCAGAGTAAACCCGCTCTTTCATCATGAAAATTGTGTGGCATGATTCCCTCTGGAAAAAAAATACAATCCTCGAAAGAAACCATTTTATATTCTCTATTTCATTTCTTTTTTCAGCCAACTCGAGCTAATCATCTTCATAATATTGTTACAAATAATGGATATTCAGTAATTGATTACCTCCTACTTCAACTGAAATAATTCTCAAATAAAAATAATGAAGCGACCACTGCTTGTGTATTTATCCTTAAACAATCTTGAAGTAGTTTATTTTTTCACATTATTCTCATGTAATACTGAATATTTGTTATTAAGTTCCAAAATATATTCAGAAATTGTATTTGTTATTCTATTGCATAATGCCCTATTAATAATAAATATACCTTCAAGAAATATATAGATATATCATCTAATTTTATTTCTTGATATTAGTTTTGAAGTGGAAATCGGTCATTATATATACATATATATATATATATATATATATATATATATGTATATTATATACATACACATACATACACACACACACGCACACACGCACGCACACACACACACACACACACACACACACACACACACACACACACACACACACACACACATATATATATATATATATATATATATATATACATATACATTTAACACTGTAGTATTAATTTCATATTTTTGGCACAAGGCCGGCAATTTCGAGGATGTGGGTAAGTCAGTTACATCGACCCCAGTGGTCAACTGCCACTTATTTTACCTCAGAACGCAAAGGCGGAAAAAATGCCGCTAAGCACTTTGTCCGGCGTGCTAACGATTCTGTCAGCTCGCCATCTTTTATTGCTGTAATATTGATATTAGTAAGGCGGCGAACTGGCAGAAACGTTAGCACCCCGGACGAAATGTTTAGCGGTTTTTCGTCTGTCTTTACGTTCTGAATTCAAATTCCGCCGAGGTCGACTTTGCCTTTCATCCTTTCGGGGTCGATAAATTAAGTACCAGTTGCGTACTGCGGTCGATATAATCAACTGGTCCCCTCCCCCAAAATTTCGGGTCTTGTGCCTAGAGTAGAAAAGAATATTGATATTAGTGATGCACAGGCACATCTAATCTAAAGAACATAAAAGTGAAATTTGGTAATGTACTTTTCTTAACAGAAGCTTAACAATTTTTTTGTCTGTAGTCGTTAAAAATTTGAAATATTAGAAAACATCTCTATACCCTCCCTAATTTTAAAACCTTTTCTCAAATATAACTCAAACGAAGTCAAAGAAAGTAGATAACATGAAATTATATAGCAAAAGTAATTACCAACAACGAAAAATATAAAATGTTACTAACCAAGTAGCAGAAAAATTAAAAGTGTGTACTGCATCTTGTATGTAAACAAAGTAGACTGCGTGATTTGAGTCGTTTATATATTTTTGAACCGGATATTCTATTTTGTTTTTATCACATATTGACTTGTCGAAAAGCTCAAGATACGGAAATCCGGACATTCCCATATTGTTAACTTTGCTACAATGTGGCAGTTTGTTCTTACTGAAATAAGTTAAGGGTTCATTCCGGTACAGCCGCGATATTGCTCAGGGTCATTAATATATTTCGGAAACTCATAGGCGTCAAACATTTCGGAGAATATATCTGGATATTATATTTTCGATAGACCAAAGATGTATGTTGGTTAACTAATGACATCTTTTATTTGTTTCAGTAATTGTAGTGCAGCCATGCTGGAGTACCTTCTTGATGGCTATTAATCTAACAAATGGATATCACTGCAATTTCTATCTTTCATTGAAGCTAGTTCACTTTGCCTTTAATGTAAAGTCATTAATGTTAGATTGTAATTTACTTTCCCTGGGATTTAGTAACAATGTTTTGGACAATTATAATATTTTTCTTTGTTGGAGAAAAAAGTCTTCTTAAAATAAATTTTAGCATAAAATACATCTAGCGATAAGATAAAAGCAATCAAGATATTAGTGAAAAGAAATCCAAGGTAAGTGAGTTAATATATCTACAAATAGAGAAGATCCATACCAACTATTGAAAAATAACTTTTCAAGCTTTTATTAAAAATGTATAATTAAATTAATTAATTATATCTTCAAATATATTCGGGCAATTAGCTCTTTATATAACTTTATCATCAACAATAGTTTCCAGTAGATTTAATTTCAGTCTGACATTTAATCAAATGAATGGCATTTGAATTGTGGAAGTTTCATAACTAAATTGGTAGAACATTTTTATTTCTGCTTTGAAGAACAAAATTCTGTCAACTTGGGATTTGATGATAATCATTTATTAACCATCTCGAGAGTAATGGTTGTAATATGTCTATTGTTCTAGAGAGAACAAATAAAGTAGGGAATATTATCGTTTCTTGATTATATTGAAAGATCGAAGTATTGATCTTTTTGACAATGAATAGGATACCCCCGGAGTTTTGAACCAAGACCTCAATAAATACCTCAAAGTATTTAGTTCAGCAATTTACCCTTTCTGATATCCAACTGTGCTGAAAAACAGAAATATTAGATATTCGAATCGAACTGTTGTTCGACAACACATTACTGTGATGCTAATTCGCACATATAAACTGTAATTGAAACGTCATTGGTAATACAACTCGGTGTCTGTTGCATATTCATTTCTTCGCTAAGAAGCCACCAAATCAGCATCGCTAACAAAATATTAATCTATTATTATTTCTTTCCCCATTTAATAAGAATGTTTTAAACATCTGCGTATGCTGAATCACTTTCTTACATTGCATAATCGTAAATAGCATAAATAATAATTGAGCTCTGAACAGGGCTCAATCATTGGTTGGAGTTGAATATTGATTGTTATATATTATAGATCGTGCAGTCAAGAAATAATTACGCATGTTATATGTATATAGAATAAAAACGCGTAATTATGATTTGTAATACATATCTTCTAACTAGAGTAAGTGTAGAGTCACAACTATGTTCTCTGCTTAGTTTCTCTTTTTACATATTCCTAAACTTCCAGAGTAACTGACATTACGCGGGATCAAACGAATTAATACTTTTATGCAGTTCTATCAAAAATGCATGCTTCCCTCCAAACAACACAATTTTTTTTATTACAACTGGCATATAACAACAATTTAAACCTAGTTCTGCACTGTCGTCTAATTCTGAAGTGGTTTACAAGTGATCGTGGTTTGTTGTAATTTGACCTAAAACTAAGTCTCAACAAAACGATATCTCTTCATTTATTGTGAGTTTTCCGATCGATATAATGGACCTATCAATCAAGCTTGTTTCTATTTATCATTCATAAGCTATCCAATTTACAGCTAAACCAGTGTAATTTATGAAATAACAACAAGGCTGGGGAAATTCTACGTAACTCTGTACAACTTCACCTATAGTCTTTACTATATTCGTTTTTACAACTTTATCTAAGTAGAAGAGAGCGATTTTGTCTTCAATATATTATGCAGCCAAAGAACACACAGTGTACACACAAGAAAATAATTTTTACCTACAGCGCATTTGTATGTCAATAAGGCTGCAAAAGTTTGCTAAATAGATTCTGCTTGGCATTAAATTGCAAAGTAAATATTTATTTCTTTATTGCCCATAAGGGGCTAAATATGGAGGGGACAAACAAAGGGATTAAATCGATTACATCGACCCCAGCGCATAACTGGTACTTATTTAATCAACCCCGAAAGGATGAAAGGCTAAATCGACCTCGGCGGAATTTAAACTCAGAACATAGCGGCAGATGAAATACCACTAAGCATTACGTCCGGCGTGCTAACGATTCTTATTTCTTTATTGCCCACAAGGGGCTAAACATAGAGGGGACAAACAAGGACAGACAAAGGGATTAAGTCGATTACATCGACCCCACTGCGTAACTGGTACTTAATTTATCGACCCCGAAAGGATGAAGGGCATAGTCGACCTCGGTGGAATTTGAACTCAGAACGTAGCGGCAGACGAAATACCGCTAACGATTCTGCCAGCTCACCGCCTTGCAAAGTAAATATTGAATGATAATGATTTTTGTAACCACAACGTTTAAGCACGAATTTTGTCCTTGCAATTTGTGTCAATATGCAATTAATCGCGACTGGTTTACACAGACTACCAAATAGAAAGGAAAATTTGTAAGTACATTCATCAATGATATCAAGGAATATACTTTAACCTAATTTCTGACTAGCTTCAAAATTACGGGTATTCTTAATGGCTGATTATCGATACAGAGTGAGGTATATATTGACAGATTGGTCGCCTCTGTGTAATGATGTTCATATCGTATAACTCGATAATGTTATATGTAATGGCACCAGTTTCCATGTCGATTGTGTTTTATATATAGGATGCGCTGTCTTTTTAGATAGTCTATTAAATATATTGTAATATGTCGAACAACGAGTGAGGTTTAAAAACTCAATTTTCTTGTATCAGAAGTATATCATTCAATTTAATATTTTATTAATCCATCTCTATAGGTATAACGTTATTCCGATTTTGAAGTGATATCACGAAAGTTGATAATTTGCATTATCGGTAAGTCAAAGGAGGAAGGGCGGTGCTCTTAACCATTGACGATCCTCTTTGAATTATGAGACTGTTGGTGTCAAGCATGAACATATGTACTTGGACGTCTGCAGGAAAAAGTGGTCAGAGAGGTCATTTTAGAGGACTGCATTTCTTGGACACAGAATTTAAAGGTTGGGTTGATAAAAGAACAAGTGTTTCAGATAAATATGAAGAGATGGTATTTACAAACTAAATAATTAAGAGGTGTAAATTTTGCAATAATGGTAGAGTGAACATAGAAAAGAAAACAAGATATGCTATTGCACAATGGGGAAATGAATCATTGCCTATCAACGACTTTCTATCGGAAGTGGTCTGAGATGTGTGTATGTATCAGTTGCATAGTCTCAAATATGCTAATACCACTACGTTTTGCTTACAGTTTTAGAGAAGGCGACAACAAGTCAGGATTAAAATATTTTCTAGTTTTGTAAAGGTAGTCTAGTTTGGCATCGATAGTTATGTCACCGTCAGTACTACTATTAGATATACCTTGGTATACAAAAGAAACATTGACAAAGTTAGAGCTAAGAATCTACAATCAGTCTTACGGCTTATAAATTTCTCAAAAGCTTTCGATTTTCTTTGCATTTCAGTTTGCAAAATTAATGAGCTCGGCTACATTCTTGCTAAACTGACTTCTTCCCGTCAGCCATGCACAACAATAACAGTCAAAGATTACTCTCATAACATCGCTCTCTTTGTAAAAGCTACCTATTTTCTAACTGTTTCTTAAAAGATTGCAGACGATATTGGTGTTTATGATAACGTTTCTATTACTACATGCATCTGTTACAATTATTAGCGCTCAATAAGCACAATCAATCAAACGAAATCTAAGACTGTAGAATCCTTTGTATACTTATCACGAAATATCACATCCACAGAAAAAAATATGAAAATTCTCTTATGATAGCATGGACTGCCTTTGATTGTCTCAGTGTGATCTGGGAGTCATTGCTGCTAGATGACCTGAGGAGAAACTTTATTCCGTGATATGTGAAAGCAGCACTATTGTACAGCTTGGACACTCATAAAACACTAGAAATAAAGCTTGATGAGATTTACTCAGGCATGATGCGGGCTGCTTAGAATATCTGGTGGGCGCAACATCTAACCAAGCAAAGATTTTATGTCAGCATTCTTGAATTCAATGATGTTATTAAAGAAAGACTGATATGTTATGCAAGACTAGTGGAGAGCTAAGCAAAAATTGATTGTTATACTCTTATGGACGCCGCTGCATGGAAATATACGGGTTGCCATCGAGCATAAAATTTTCATCGGACAACGCTGCACAGGAGATGGTCAATAATTGGCAACGAGATATATTGCTCTGATGACTTCCCGAACGCTCTGTGAAATCGTGATAGATGTGACTGAGCTGGGAAAATTCTCCGAGCAAGCCCGACAAGATGGTGTCATTTCAAGTGCATAGTATATACAATTGTGGCTGCTGTAGTTCAGCTCCAGATCAGCTCTTATTGAGCTCGTATCGATATATGATCAAATACATGCCAAGACTGACATAGCACGTCTTCCTTTTCATATCCTGTGCATTTAGAACATCATTTATCCGATGTATTTTACCCTTTTAAATGAAAAATCTATGTATATATTTTGTACCCAGTAACCTTATACACCGATATATACAGTATATAATAACTGAATGAAATCTGTTGTCGTTGTCATCTTGGATCAAACAGATCATTAACGAAAGGTGTTCTAGCCTTGAAAATATAATCTTTCTCGGAGTATTTTGAATTACATTGTATAACAAGTTCTTTCCTTTTTAAAACAATAGGGATATAATTTAAGGGAACTGGCTGATATTTCCAGCTGGTCAAACGACAACATAAGGCTCCATCGTTAGTGTGCTGAATTACATGTATAATTTTGATAAAGTCATGTCATAACATAATCAGGGTTCAATGTAACATTGTTGATACTAAAAGGGTTCTACTGCATGATAGTGTAATTCTATATACGTGTAGTGTAGTAGTTACACTATCAATAGTACAAATATATTCAATATAGAGTTGTTAGTTGTGTTATTTCAAAACTATTGATGTACAATTATTGTTATTGTTACAAAAAATCTTAGTAATTAGCTTAATGTTATCGACTACTACTACTACTACTGTAGTAAAATGGAAAGGCATCATCTATAGTTGGACAGAGATTTATAAAAGATATCTATTTCAAAACGAAAAACAGCTTCAAATTTAGGCAAAAGACCAACAATTCTGAAAGAAGAGGTTACTCGATACCATCAGCCCCAGTAATTGACTGACACTTTATTTTATCGACAGCCGAATGATGAATGGCAAAGTTGATACCGGCGGGATTTGAACTCAGAATGTAAAGAGCCGGACTAAATACTGTAATATATTTTCCCAACGCTCTAATGATTCAGCCAGTCTACTACCCTTGCTTTACATAATGCTAATAATAACAATCTAGTTGTGTATTACTTGCTCGCTGCATAACTTGGGTTTTAATCACAAACCTATCACCATCGAAATTCAGTATGTTTACGTATTCAATTCTAACGTATAGTGCTTTTGATAATGTGCGCACAGCTATAACTTATATGTCACAGTGTTGTTGGCGCCAGTAGCCGTAGTGTAAGCACCACGATAGCGTTGCAGTTTTATTTATGTTATAGAGAATAAAATTGTGTTTTACTTGTGAGAAAGAAATAGCTTTATAGAACTAACTTACAAGAACAAATATTTTGCTAGGTTTTGCTGCAATAAACTTGTTGCTACAAGCTAAAAAAAAAAAAATGAAAAATGCAGTAATACAGTTACAGAGTAATGTTGTGTTTTGCTACCGTAGTGGTAGAATTGCTGCTGTTAGGAAAGGATTGCTGCTGCAGCAGAGTTATTGCTATTGTAGCAGAGCTTCCATTCTTGTAGCAATGTAGCTACTGTCGTTGCAGTAGTACTCCTACTACTGCAGCAGTACTGCATTATTTGTAGCAGTGTTGATACTACATCAGTATAAATGTTGCTGTGATAATGAAACTATTGCTGTCGTTGTAGTGTTTTAGATACACGTTGTAACTTAATTTATGTTATATTCATCGGGAGTCGATAAATTAAACACCGATGAGTACCAGTTAAATACTGGGGTTGAATTTATCGACTATAATTGTTTTCCTCTAAAGTGTAGTCATTGGATGACAGAATCGAGCCCAGTCGGAGTCCACTTTGTTTTCCATCATTTAGGTGTCGAAATATAAATATCAATCATCTATTACTATTGTACCTGTATTAAATATCATTTTGGGTGTCATTGTCTCATAATGCCGTTATATTGCCAGAATGGCTGAAGGTTACTACCTCAGATTGGTCATATATATCGGCCATAATGGATTTCCGGAAACTTCGTCCGTAAATAGAATTATAGCTCCTTTATGCTATCTCGCTTCTCAATAGATTAACTGATTTTTTAAATTTTAGATATAATGTTTTCAATTCTTAAAATTCGTTGTAATGTCCATATTATCAAATTTCATAATATCTTGTATTCACAGAAAACCGAATTTATCGCCCCATTGAAAAAATGGAGGGATTCTCATAGCTGGAATGTTTTTGATAATGCATCTTTTCTTATCTTTTAGAAGAGGGAAAACAGTGACCAAGACCCGTTACAGAGTCTCTGGGATAAGTGAGAGGGAGAGAGGAATGTTTCCTCCAACCGGAAATTTGACCCGAATGCTTTTAGTTTAGTGGACTCCGCTAAAGGTACCTCAAAACGGGTTAAGTCTTTGATCAGCAGGCAATGGTGGGATTTGAAGAACAAATATCTCAAGGTATGCGGTTCGACGTACTTACAGTAATGCTACTTCATCCCGCTTCTTGTGGTGATACATTTTATCGACTCCGAAAGGATAAAACACAAAGTTGACCTCGGTGGGAGGTGAATTCAAAGCGCACAAGTCAGAACGAATATAGGGTAGCATTCTGTCCAACACTATCAGTTCGCCGTATCAGGGTCCACTTGGGCCGAATACAACAACAGTGACAATTATAAATTTATAGAATAAAAATGTAGTGTAATGAATTGAATCATAACATTCTGGTGGTACAGATATTCTATCAAAGTCACCTGTATTTGATCGAATAAGTGACATTGCCATTCTCTGCCATTATCTTTCAGAAGAAAGAAATAAGTGAGCAATATATCCTTTTGAAGATATGAACCCACACCGAGAGTAATATAATAAATTCTCAGCTATTTTAATGTTAGAAACCTATAAAAACCTAAAAGATTGGCAACCAGAAAATACAAGCCTTAAGATTGAAATAATTTACATGAAATCTACTTATTTTATCTACTGAAAATAGTATCCGAGATACATTCTGTTTTATTATATGATGTCCATTATAGATATAAATAAAGCCTGCTTGACTTCAGTTAGTGGAAGCACTCTCACGATTGAAAAGGCTGTAAAGCAGGCGAAATACTTGACTAATCATAATAACATACAATGATGTTTAGCAGTCCCACTGATAAAAGTATTTGCTGTCTCATAAACAAGATACTGAGGGAGAGAGAGAGAGAAAGAAAGAGTGAGAGAGGTGGGGGGTAGAGAGAAATGGAGGGAGGGGATAGTGAATGCTAGATAGTGAATGAGGGTTGTGTATGTATGTGTGCATATAGGAATAAGTGTGTATGTACATGCGTGAATGTGTACCAAATCCCTCGACTTCTTACATTAATCAAAAACTAACTTTATCGACTCAACAACCAGATCATGCTGTCCAAAGTATACTATGCCTAAACAACGAGGGTTAGAATGTCTTTGATCTAAGTTCAGTTTTAAGAAGTTTGACTTGTGTTGAACAACAACAATCGTAAATTTTTAGAGTAAGGGTGGAGTCAGTCGAATCGTTTCATGGTATATATACTAATAGTATACTGGTTTTTGATAATTTATTTTTATAATTAGCTTCAGCTTGTAAGACACATACATACACTCTCACATACATGCATACATACATACATACATACATACATACATACATGTATGTATGCATGCATGCATGCATGCATACATACACACACACATACATACATACATGCATGCATACATAATACATACATACATACATACATGCATACATACATACATACATACGTCCGTCCATCCATCCATCTATCCATATGCACACAGGGTTTCTTGAATAAATCTGCATTTTGGTTCTGTACACACACAAGCACGCGCTCGCGCTCGCGGTTGCGCACACACACGCACACATACAGACACACACACATACACAAACACCCACACCCACACACTCAGACACACATACACCACGTACATACACACACACACACATCACAAATGCAATTGAGGTGATGTTATAAAAATCTGCTAGGATATTTTAAATATAATTGCGTTCTCCAGAAAAGTTATATATGTATATAAAAATATATTTTGGAGGAAATATATGAAAGTAGCTCAAGATTAAATTTCCTTTTAAACCTAATTATATTTTGCTTATTATGTTTTTTTTTTTTAGTAAGATGAGTGCTGCGATAGATGAAGAGTAGCATCTTGTATTTTAAATCAATAACAACCGATGCATTAGTATGCAACCAATGTACTTCTAAATAATAGCACTTTTCTAGGCCAATCTCTTTTTACTATCAGAATGCATCATTTGTATGAAACTAAAAGTCAATCCCCCCAAAAACTAACAAAAAATAAAAAAAATTATATTATCCGGACTACCCATTTGACATTCGTAACTGTCGTGTATGTTACACCATTTCACCATGTGTTATAAAAATATCGAATTACTTTTTCAGGAAACAATGCACCATTTGGAAGGAGAAAGGGATAAAGTTTAATGACTCGATCATAATGTAGCATTGGTAGTTATGTCATTCTGGATAAATGATGAAATATTGGGGATTGTGTTTTTTTATATAAAATATAAGACACAGTTTTAGCTGCTTTATGTTATCTCTTCGCCTGCTTTATAAGAGATTATTCAAGCTAAATAAGATTAAAGCGATGGAAAAACTTATTGTGGAATAATTTTTCTTCAAATTTGATACATAATATATCAATTTTATTGCCATAAATTTCATCGGTTCGACATATGGAACTCAAGCACCTACCTACTTTTGAGAAACTATATTAAACAAACCATGCCCTGATCAAGCATACTTATGATTAAAGATGAAAGAATAAATGTGTATACAATGTATTCTTTCAATTTCAGGAGGTTTCACTGTATTGTTTTCCTAGCAAATCAAGTGACCAAATAGAGTCCTTGCAGTGACCCATGAGTTGAGTTTTACATAATATTTTAGTATTGGACTCAGTCTTGCTTTTATTGCTGATAGAGAGTGAACGAGAAATAATTGTATGATCAAGTATTATCATGGAGTATGTAGCGGCAAGCTAATACTAATTCCGTTCTTTCATTTAGAATTAAGGGAAGCTAGATAATGATATAATATTTTTTTTCTATAAGGTATAGATCGCTGTCATTTCTAAATGATGTTTTTTCCAAGATTGCTCATGTAATATTTGCCTTTCTTCTTGTTACCTCTCGAGTGTCAAATATATTTCGAGAATACGATATTCTTTTATAAGTAGTAAAGGTGTAATGAAGTAGTGCTGCAGGGGCACTGTGTGAATTCTACATAACTAGTCGGATTGATATTCTTTACAGAGATATCAAACGTTACAACTTTCGGGTACATCTTTAAATTCCTTATCATGAAATGCGATCGGCTTATGACGTCGAATGCTGTTGAAAACATTTAACCAGTAGATATTTTTCTTTTGACATATTCATGAATATACCTCAGGCCAAACGATATTGAACGAAACCTTTTTTTTTTTTTATATGTAAAATTATAGTAGTGAAGGCGCGTGGCTTAGTGGTTAGGGTATTCGGCGCACGATCGTAAGGCCGTGAGTTCAATTTCCAACAAGACACTTTATTTCACGGATCTCCAGTGCACTCAGCTGGCAAAAATGAGTGGTAGATGTATTTCAAAGGGCCAGCCTTGTCACATTCTGTGTCACACTTAATCTCTCTGAAAACTACGTTAAGGGATCTGTGGAGTGCTCAGCCACTTGCAAGTTAATTTCACGTGCCGACTGTTCCGTTGATCAGGTCAACTGAAACCCTCATCGTCATAACCGACGGATTGCCAAAAGAAGACAAGTATAGTAGGCTCTACAATATATTATATATTATTCATCAATATTTATTGAGTATAAGGTGGCGAGTTGGTAGCATCGTTAGAACACCGGGCTAGATGCTGGTGAGCACTTCGTCCGTCTTTACGTTTTGAGTTCAAATTCCATCGGAATTGACTTTGCTTTCCATGCTTTCAGAGTCGACAAAATAAGTACCAACTGAGCAGTGGGGTCAATTTAATCGACTTAACACCTCTTCCAAAACTTCTGGCCTTGTGCCAAAATTTGAAGCATATTATTGCGACGTATTATTTATGCAGCTTTGGCTGAAACTTAAATTTTATTACACTTCGAGAAATACAAATATAAATTGAATTGAACTGAATTCAAAACGGCAAGACACTAACAAAAGTTAGGTAAGATTATGATGTACGCACATATAAATTTACTTGGTAATGTATAAACATTGTTGTTACTGTGTTATAGACAATAAAATGAAAGAAAACGACTGCATTTTTCTAACTGAAAATAAACAATAAAAAAGAACTAACTACATCATAACGACCGCCCTGTCTACCTACAATATACCTACTTTCATTCAGAATACAAGAAAACATCCAACTTCAAGAAAAATCTGAACTCTTGCCATTTTGAATCAATAAGACGTTAAAGTGGTGCTGAAAAATACAACCGACCATATAATGGGACATATGTTCACTTATAAGATTGTCCTGTATTTACTTTCAAAGATGTGAGGCTCTTAATATCAAAACTGCCATTTCATGTGGCGATAAAATACTGATTTCATTACTTTCATGTACTGAGTGAGAGAAAATTATATTAGTCCAACAGGCTATATTATTCTTTGTAACAAAGTAACTGTACATAAACAACAAATTGAGAAGTACAAGAAGACTATGTGAGTGTGTGTGTGTGTGTGTGTGTGTGTGTGTGTGTGTGCATAATATATATATATATATATATATATATATATATATATATATATATATATATATATACATTCGTGTGTGTATGTATGTATGTATGTGTGTCTGTGTATCTGTATATATATATATATATATATATATATATATATATATATATATATATATATATATATATATATATATATATATATATATATATATATAATCAAAACCCAGCATGGCAGTGTGATTGAGAAGTTAGCATTTCAACCACGTGGTTTCGGGTTCAGTTTCACAACGCAGAATCTTGTGCAAGCGTCTCCCGTTACAATACCTGGCTTGTAAGAGAATTAAGCAGACGGAAACTATTTTAAAGCTTGAATTATAAATGCATGTGTGCGCATGTACATATATATGTATATATAATTAATATAAACAGCTGTGCAATGTTATACCATAAAGGAAACTTTCAATCGACTAAACGTGCCGACACACCTACATTGCTAGAAATAAGAGTTAAAATACTCTTAATGCTGTAGGAAGAGCGTAGACATATGTGCTGACATCATGCTGTTTCGAAAATCCTAGACGTTTAGCTTCATCTATCCTTCAGTGAGGACCTCTCGAACGGCACATGTTCAGCTAACCCTACCTGTCAGTATATTTGTATTTATCATGAAAATTTATGGAAGATTTAGTAGAATGCTTTACATATACAGTTCAAATTTACAGAAAACAAAATACGAAGAAAAATGAGTAAACAATAAGCAGGTATATAAGTTTGACGACCGGGAAGAATGGAAAAGTCTTTGACGTCTCGAACCTACGCTCTTCGACAGAAAAGGTTGAAAGGGAAAAAAGGGAGAGAAAACGAATAAAAACAAAGATGGAAAGAGAAAAAAAAAATGTATACGGATTAACGGCATATGTCCGTGTTGACAACCGATATTTATGTCCCCTTGCAGTTCGGCAATTAGAGGCCGATAGAACAAGTATCAAGCATTGAAATATATACTAATTCCATCGCTTTTCTGTTGTAGATCCACTGAATAGTAGGGATGTATTTGCATACCCATTTCCAAGTACTAGGATAAAAAACTCAAAGACAAAGATGTTCACATCACATGTACGACGGGCATCCGGGCATTTTCCATCTAAAAAATCCATTCACGCGCCATTGGTTGACAATTGCCTAAAATGCTACTCGGAGGGACTGTTACTCGAAATCCAAAACGAGGTGCTTGCGAAGTAAACTTTTAACCAGAGAATCATGCCTCTGCCATTATCTATCTATCTATCTATCTATCTATCTATCTATCTATCTATCTATCTATCTGTCTGTCTGTCTGTCCGTCTGTCTGTCTGTCTGTCTGCCTGCTTGTTTGTCTGTCTATACATACATACATATGTATGCGTGTGTGTGTGTGTATATTCTTTTATCTGTCTCAGTCATTTGACTGCGGCCGTGCTGGAGCATCGCCTTGAAGGATTTTAGTCGAAGAAATTGACCCCAGGACTTATTTTTAAGCCTAGTACTTATTCTATCGGGTTCTTTTGCTGAACTGCTAAGTTACGGGGACGTAAACACACCAACACCGGTTGTCAAACGGTGGTGGGGAAAAATACAAGCACAGACACACACACACACACACACACACACACACACACACACACACACACACACACACATATATATATATATATATATACATATAAATATATATATATATATACATATATATAAATATACATATATATATATATATGTATATATATGTATATATATATATATATATATATATATATATATATATATATATATATATATATATATATATATATATATATATATATAGGTTATGAGCGGTAGTGGTGTCAATTAGACCCAGAGACCTTCTATTTATAAATGTTCTAAAATATATACAGCCTTGGTTTTTTTATCTCATTACGAAAAGTAAATCCATATATATATATATATATATATATATATATATATATATATATATATATATACGACGGGCATCTTTCAATTTCCGTCTCACAAGTCTTTGGTGTGCCCGTGGATATAGTAGAAGACGCATATCCAAGGTGCCACGCAGTGGGAATGAACCTGGAACCATGTGGTTAGGAAGCAAGCTTCTTACCTACGTTTGACGTATCAGTGATATTTCAAATATAGCTGTTTGAATAATTCTCACATACCACCATAATAACAAATCATAACGATATAGTTATACAATGCAAGCACACAGAACATAAGACTCACCTTAGAAGGGTAGTTTTTGATAATGTACATTCGAAATCTAAACGGCCCTTATGAAGAAAAAAGAAAAAGAAAGGAAAACCAATAAAGGAAAGGAAAGAAAAAGGAAAAAAACAGGCGATAGTTGTTGAAGTGTTAGTGTTGATGAATGTTGGAATTTTTCTGAAATACTAGATCATAATTTAGTGTATGGCAAATCTCTAATGCAAAGAATAAAATTTATTAGCTTATGTCGCTTTGGAATAACACAATAAATATCGATGGGATACAAGAATTCCCCATTTGTAATTATTTTCCAAGTTTGCAAAAGTGTCCATTAGAACGTTATTCTTTGCCGAGACGCAGGGATAGCTCCTTCTGAAACATTAATCAACGAAATGATTTATCAATTTTTGTTCCACACATTACGAAAGTTTTTGTCAAAGCACGAAATATATTTCCACATTTCAAAACTATTTAGTAAAGTTGATACTTCATCAATAATAGTCGCCCTTGTTCACGTGTTGTTTTACGCATGTTATTGAGAGATGGAAATATCACACTGATTTGTATTTGGAGAGATAAAGATATCGCAGTAATACCTAGATAAATATGTGACTGCAACCAATATATCACGGAAGAGTGTTAATTAATCATATCGTGATGTGTTTGTTACATTGTTAGCATTTTTCAGTTCTCTGAAATAGGAAGCATGACCATTTTGAAAAGTGTTAAGGGTAGGAATTCGGAATTTCATTTGAGCTAAATTCGAAGGAGACATACAAGGAAATGTGAATCTGATCAAGAGATTGGTATATGTTTCAGTGTTATTAAGCCTCCTCAAATAAGTATAGTTAACACATAACTACTACACTCTAGAATAACTAGAGGGGTATATAGTTTATAGAGAGAAAATAATTCAATAATTTAAAATTGCATAAAATTTCCCACTAGTGCCTTCTGCATGAAGACTATGTAGATAAGAGCGGGCAGAAAAGAAAGTGAGTAAAATTCCAATGAAAATATCTCTCTTCATTTAGTTCCCCCACGTAGTAATAGATTACAGCTAGTAAATATAGGAAGATCTTAGGTAATAAATATAACAAGCTGTTTGAATCATGCGCTGACTGAATGTAATACAGTACCATAATAGGAAAAGAAAAAACATTCTCAAAATATACGTTAAGACAAAACATACGTTGAGCACAACACAGTTAGATTTTTGATAACATTGATATTGGCTGAGAAATATTGAAAAGTATATCCACATTTTTACTTCATTCTAAATACTATTTTCTATGGTATATTTATAATATATAAGATAATGTTCCTTTATTTGCAAATCAACAAAAGGTTTCGAGATATTGTATTTTTTCTTTATTTCCTTTCATTATGAAACGCGTTTAATACTCGACTACTATCTTTAATCTTCATAATTTCTATGGGTTTTGTTCTATACAAATACCTACTTTTATCAGAAATCATGCTAACAAACATATTCCAATCTCTCTGCGACAATCGTTTCAATAACTGTGGTAAACTTCACAACAAACAAATATTTCATTACTATTTAGCAACGAAAGTGATATCTAAAATCTATTTATAACTTTTTACCGATTCTAAATACCATTTTAACAAACTAAAATACTGACAGATCAAGATTTTTTTTTTTTTATAAAGAAATAATTACCACTATGATTAGTAAATAAACTAAAACTCCTTTTGCATCAACGCAAACATAATCAGAAGCATCCGATGCAATTTATTATAAAATTATTGAAAGAGATCTTAACAGTCTTCAAAATAATCTTAAGAATTTCAAAACAAGATCAACTTTCGAAGCATGTTATTTGAGGGTATATTGCTCAAATATGAAATTAATATTTTTGTGAGTGCACGTGAGCACATATATGTATTTCTGTCTGTCTGTCTATCTGTATGTATGAAAATCAATATATTAATAGCCGATTTGGTTAGAATAATGAAAAACATATCCCCCCTGTGCAGTCCATGGGAGGGGCAAAATCATATTCAAGACTTCATGCATCGCATGCAATTTTCGGGATACAGCCAGAAAGATAGAATCCGGGTATACAGAGGAGCTAACAAGAAATTTGAGGAGATTGTTGTCAAAGATACAAATGGAACACAGCCTAGATACCGTAACAAACAGTGGAATAGACTACAAAGGATTAGTGACAAAACAAACAAAAAGACCACGTGGTACAATACCGACAAGTTCCAGGGAGTAATGTTTGTGGACGCCACGCCAGACGGAGAACTGGCCCGCAGATTTCGAAAAATCCTCAAAAGTACCAAGTTGAGGATAAATGTTATAGAAAAACCAGGGAGATCAATTAGATCAATAATATGTAAAACATATCCCTTCAGAAGAACAAGGTGTGTTGAGGAGAGTTGCATTGTGTGCAAAAATAGTCCTGGTGCCAACTGCAAAGCCAGAGATGTAGTCTACAAAATAAGCTGTATGGATGGTGAGTGTAAAAACAGAAACACGACATACATAGGTGAAACGGCAAGAAGTTTGGCTGAGCGTGTAAACGAACATTGGAGGGACTATAATAATCAAAAACAAACCTCGGTGCTCTACCAGCATGCCAAAGAACAACATGGTGGTGTACTGGACAGAATTAGCATAGAAATCCTGTCTAGACACCCCGGTGACGCATCGTTGCGACAAATACAGGAGTCGGTCCTCATAACTGAAACGCAACCAATTTTAAACACCAAATACACGTAGATGAGGGCCTTACAATTGCCCATGGCTGCATGTGTTGTTCACACATATGATGCGGAATATGAACGTAAATAAATTAATTAA
>NC_142933.1:47923750-47941250 GCF_046866305.1 Octopus bimaculoides | reverse complement strand
TTAAAAAGCTGCAAAAATATCACAATAACTGTTATTGAGAAGTTTCACGTTTCCGTTCGTCGGACAGTTGTGTTTAAAATTCTAAACAAAACTGTCTGACGAACGGGAAAGTGCAACTCCGAGTAACAGTTTTTGTGATACATATATTTATATGTATGTGTGTGTGTATACACACACACACACACACACATATATATATATATATATATATATATATATATATATATATATATATATATATATATATATATATACATATATATATATATATATATATATATATATATATATATATATATGTGTGTGTGTGTGTGTGTGTGTGTGTGTGTGTGTGTATGGATGGATTTATTTACGTGCATATGTGCGTGTTGACGATCAAAGCTGTTTTAGGGCGGCGAGCAAGCAGAATCGTTATCGCGACAGGCTTAATGCTTAGCGGCATTTCGCCCGCCTTTACATTCTGAGTTCCAAATTTTCCCGGGGTCGACTTTGCCTTTTATTCTTTAAAAGGTCAATAAAATAAGTACCAGTTGTGCACTGGGATTGATGTGCCAAAATTTGAAACTAATATTTTTGTGTTGTAGAAATATTAAATTGGCGAGAACCAATGGTAAATATGTTTTTGTTTTAATTTCCATAAAGGGCTGAGTCCAATTTTCTAATTCGGTTATTGATTGAACTTACGGAGGTTGCATAAGCGATTTCCCAACCTGTTTTCTGATAGCCCTAACTGCCTTTCATCCTTTCAGGGTCGATAAAATAAGTAGCAATCTTGCTGGCCTTGTGCCAACATTGATACTATTATTATTATTAGATGAAAACTCACAGATTATTTTGCTGAATATTATGGAAAGTATCAACTGTCCACAACCAGAAGACTAAGGTTACACTTGTTAATTGGCCATGCTTCAAGGACTCTGCGAAGAATTCTTGCAGTTCCAAGCAATGCTGAATTTTGTAGGTGTTCTACCTTCACACTTGCCCCGATCTTTTTCAGCCATGTTGGTAGTTGAGTGCTGATACTTCCAAGTGCACAAATTGTTATTAGTCTACTCGCTTCATTGACCACTTCAAATCGTCACAGTTGTTTATTGTTTCTTCTTCTTTGACACTGATCCTGTTGTCACAAGGGCATGCTATTTCGATTATCATACATGCTCCTTCTTTTTTAATCACCACAACAATGTCCGGTTTCCGATGTTTGGCTGGGTGATCGCACTGAATCATTGCTTCCGACAGGATTTTGAAATTCTCAATTTCGGTGACTCCTTCTGGAGTTTTCTCACTCCACGTCTTTTCTCTTATTAGGCCGTGATTTCCACAGAGCTCCCAATGGATCATTCTTGCCACATTGTCCTTGGCATCTTTTGTATTCGCGTTGTGCCAATTTCGGTCATTCGCTAACGATGTGCCATACAGTTTCACTCCTCTCACCACACATTTGTCGCTACCAGTAGTGTTGTCTATTCTGCACTTTGTATAATTGGTCTTGTTCCTGAGCTGCGCATATGAGTGCTTCTGTCTCTATCTTCAGGTCACTCCGCCTCATCCATAGCCGCTGGTCCTCTCTATCTGTCTTGGCGTTCACATCTCTTGCAAACTGACCGTACATTTTCTTTTCTTTCCATGCTCTTTCATTTTTTTCGTTCATTTCTTGTTTAAATTTTTCTTTAGTTACACAATTCTCACTTTCGATGACGCCGGCCTTCTTCGTGTGTTTCAACAGTGGCTCCACGGCATTTTTTATATACCACCCTAGGCTGTTTTCCTCTGCTTCGATACAGTCCTGGCATCTGATCAAACCTCTCCCGCCCACTCTTCTGGACAAGTACAGCCTATCGGTGTCAGACTTTGGGTGGAAGGCTCTGCGTACTGTCAACATTTTGCTGATCTTGGTATCCATTTTCTTCATTTCTCTCTTTTGTCATTTTATAATTCCCGCTCCATACAGAAGTGATGCCATCGCCCACGTATTAGGGACTTGGGTTTTATTCCATCCAGTCAATTTTGAGCATACCACCAGCCTCAGTTGCTCTTTCATTTCCTTGTGCATTATCTTGGTGAACTCTAGTACATCAAGTTATTTGTATCCTTCCGTTTCAATTTGCTTAATCAAGCCTCTATTCTGTAATTCAATTCCTGCTTGAGACTGTATCCTGCCTCTTTTTAGGCAGATTATTCCGCACTTCTTGAGTCCAAATTCCATTCTAATATCTGTTCTAAAACAGTGGACCATATTCACCAAGGAACTCACTTGTGTCTCATCTTTGCCATACAGTTTCAAATCATCCACGAAGAGGAGGTGGTTGATTGTTTGGGATTTTTCCTTTAGCTGGTACCCCATGTTCATTTTCCTAAGTACCAAGGTCAGAGGTATCATGCAGAGAACAAAAAGCAACGGAGATAGGCTATCATCCTAGAAAATTATTATTATTATCATCATCATCATCATCATCATCATCATCATTATTATTATTATTATTATTATTATTATTATTATTATTATTATTATTATTATTATTATTATTATTATTATCATTTCTCTTTACCACAGGCTTTGTTGGAACTCCTGGAGTCTTGCATGAGTTGTGGTCTTGCTACCTGCAACCTATATACAATGCTATCCGTTCTTTTCAGCTATCAGACACTTTCCTGATTATTCTGGCCCTGCAAAGGAGATAAATCTTTTGTAACAGTTCTACTGGGTACTCTATTCCAATTTCCTTTATATTTCCCATCATGCCTTCTGATATTATTCCAAAGGACCCAGCAATAATTGGCACTATCTTGACTTTTTTCATTTTCCATAGCTGGGCTATTTGGTATTTAGGAAGGTTGCATTTATCTTTTCGCCTTCCTTCTTGACTATTCGTGGATCAAAGGGGCATGCAACATCAACTATATTACATATGTGGTGCACTTTATCCAACGTCACTAGGTCCGGTCTGTTATGCTCTAGCACCTGATCTGCTAAATACCACGAGTTGCCTTTCTCTAGCCCCCACTTCTCGCACAGTTTTCAATGTAGCATTTTTGCTACCTGACCGTGTCGCTACTTGTGGTTTTGGGAAAATCTAGGGTATTCGTTCGTGATATGGGCAATGATTTCATCCGCTCTATGACAGATGCAGCACGGCGGAGACACTTGCTCATTCCTACGGTTGACCCTCCAGTTCGTGACCAAAGCTTGGTCTTGCACTGCCAGCTAGTGCTCTCAGTGACTATATGGAATTGATTGTGTAGTCCCTTCTTCCGTAATTTTTCTTCATGTCCTTTTTGTACTTCTTCCTTTGTTTATATTTTTTTCCTGCTTTCGGTATTCCCTCGTTCCTGTCACTAGCAAGATTTCTTTATTATTATTATTATTATTATTATTATTATTATTATTATTATTATTATTATTATTATTATTATTATTATTATTATTATTATTATTTACTGTCTTTGCACAGCTTCTAACGCTGAAGATGTACTACGGTGCCAGCTGTTCACTATCAATGAACTAAGGTAACCCCCCTTATTTTTCGAGTACCAGCCGGAGTATTCAAGCAGTTCCAAGTAGTGCTACTCTCTGCAAGTGCTCCACCTATATTGCAGCCCCTGTTTGTTCCATATACTTCTCAAGATTTTTACTCACTATTCCCAGGGCTCTGACAATTATTGGTACTACTACAACATTGTTCAGCAACCTCACCTGCTTACGCTCCCAATCTAGCCTGTCATATCTATCGATTTTTTTTCTTCCTTATCGCATACCCTGATGTCAGCTGGGCATGTTATATCTACGATCCAGCATAGTTTTTTCTCTTTCTCAATTAAGACTATGTCTGGCTTCCTATTCTCTATCTCATGGTCGCACTGAATCATAAAATCCCACAAGATCTTTGCATTATCATTTTCGATGTTTATGTTCGTACCACTTTTTTGCTCTGTCAGTCTATACTTGTTGCAAAGTGTCCAATGGACAATCCTTGCTATATTGTCATGACGTCTCTTATATTCTCTCTGGGCTACTGGCGTACATTGACTGGTAATATGCCATTTTGTTCACAAATTCTGCACTTATCACTTTCTGATGTATTGTCTATTCTGTATTTGATGTAATTGACTCTTAATACTTGCTTTTGGGCAGCACAGATTAGAGCCTCTGTTTCCGGTTTTAAATCACGTTTAGTTATCCATAGCCATCTTTTTTATCTGTTTGTCTTATCTTCAACTTCCCTATGAAATTGTCCATACAGTCTTTTCTTTATCCACCTATTTTCAGTTTCATTCATTCTCAAGTCCTTGTACAGTGCTTTATCTTTGCAATTTTCCATTCTACACAAGCCTGACCTTCTTACTTTCTGTAGTAGTGGTTCTGTGGTATTTTTTTACATACTATGCTATGTTGTTGTTGCTGTTATCATCATCATCATCATCATCATCATCATCATCATCATCATCATCATCATCATCATCATCATTTATGGATTCTTTTTAGTATAACTTTATTTCAGCTGCCTTAGTACCGGGCATCCTCCGGAGGCTAAGATTAGCAAGGAAACTTTTGTTTTGCTATGCATGCTGAAATTAGCACCACATTTATTCCGTTTTAGATGTAGAGTGGTTTCTGTTGTATATGGGCTGTACCCATCAAGGTTATCTTTTGTAGTTCACAGAGATTGGAGTTACCAGGGAGTAGCTTATTAAACTTGTTAGCTCCCTTCCTTATCATTACCAACTCACCAATTACTACTGGTATTATCGTAGTACTAAGATTTCATATTTTTGTGATTTCAATTTGCAGATCTTTATAGCGAGAAAGCTTTTCATATTCCTTTCTTGATTTTGTATTCCTTTCTTGATTCTGATATTGTGGGACAGAGATATCTGTGTCTGGTCTATTGGAGTAATTTTTTCTATCTGTTTATACTGGGAAGATCCAAAGGATGGTAACGCCCTCACCATTTACTACATCCTCTGGATGGTGCACGTACCACTTATCATAGGATTTAATTTTGTAGTATTTACAAGTATTCCAGTAGATGCTCTGCCCTAGTCTGTCATCTCTTGTAAGGTACACCTTTTCAGCGAGGACTAGGCAGCCAGAAACAACATGATCAATTGTCTCTGTGAATTTTCCGCAAATTCTGTACGAGGGGTCAGATTCATCTTTAAGGACGTTTGCATGGTAGTTTCTGGTAGGTAAGCTCTAATCTCGCGTTGCAGTAACAAAACCCTGTTTCCCCTTTCAGACCTATCCCTTGTAACCATTAGTGTGTTAGATTTTGATCAATATTTGGTTTGGACAGCCGGTTAAGGTATTTTCCATACAGGGGTTTACCTTTCCAGTTGTTTTCGATATCATTCATGCAAGCCTTCTTTGCTTTTTGCTTGATGTTTTTTTTGCATCAGTGATAGGTTTGTCACTCTTTGGATCTCTTTGGTTTTTCTGATTGTTAATTTCTAAATCAAGAGAAGCAATGGTAGGTCTCTCAGTATTTGGGTGCCTTTGGTTACTCTTATTGTTAACTTGTAGGTCAAGAGGCTTATTAAATTTCTGACTAATCTTCATGACTGAAGCTCGCTTGGAATCTTCATGTTTCAGTGCAGTTCGTAAGAGCACATCATTTGTTGTATTAGGGTACGTTTCAAAGCCTATTATTGCTGATTTGAAGGATTGTCCGAGCTGTATCAGGCTTCTTCCACCTATTTTTCTTGGAAAATAAATCTTATCTATATTTAGTTTTGGATGGTGAATTCGGTACCTTGTAAAAATTTTACAGATCTTTCCATCCATACTCTGCATGTCAGTGAGAATTCACTTAATGAATTGATCGCATTAATTCTGTTTGCAGCATTTAATTCTGAGTTTAGGACCATTCTTACCCTTCGGTAGCATTCGTTGCGGATTTTCTCTTTCATTTTAGAGTGCTGGATACCATCACCTTCATTGGTTCCCAGATATTTGTATACTTCGGATTGGTCTAAGTTTCGAATAGCTGTGGTAGTATCAAGTTTTATGTTTTCTGTCGTATGAACTTCCCAGTCTTGAAAGTAGCCTTTGCACACGTATCAAGCCTGAATTTCATAACTGTATCAGAGCTGAATTCTTTGACAATATTCAGGAGCTCTGTTAATTCTTTGTCGTTTTTGGCAAACAATTTAGACCATCCATGTAGAGTAGATGATTAATTTTCTGGTCAAAGATCTTATACCTTCTCTTAGCATTATTCAGTTGTGGGGATAAAGGGAACGGAACGAGGCAGAATAATAATGGTGATAATGAGTTATTGAGTGAGAGAGCAGTGCATGCCATCAAAGTGACACAGGGCTACCGATATACAAAGCCCAATATACTCACCATGACAACCTGTTTGATAAGGGTACACCTGACACAACCATATGTGCGCGACATGGTGAGCTCATATCAAGAAATACAGCACACGATCTCGCAGGTGGGGGCTGAGTTCAAATTTTCTTCAGATCGAGTAGCCCGTCCCGCTCAAGAGGTCCTGAATAAGGTTTGTTTAAGGATGTTGAACGAAACACCCATGTTTCCAAAGGTGAATTATTCAAACCTCAAAGAATTCCTCTCAATATATGCTTATGATGCTTCCCCACTACTTTTGCTCGTGATCAGAGATGCGCATATTGTCAACCATCAAGGGAAATGCTCAACTGGTTAAGGTAAGTAACTGACAAGCAAATCTGTAGTATTGATGCTGTAGCCCATCTTTTATACCAAGACAAAATATGTACACGATGGCTCTCCCAATGAGTTAAGATCAAAAGTCATAAGAACCTGTTATTGTACCAAGGCATTTTATAATAATGATAATGATTATTATTTTTATTAGGCCACATGACTTAGTGGTTAGTGTGTTGCACTCACGAACGATAGATAGTGATTTCAATTCCTAGACCGGGTAGTGCGTTGTGTTCTTGAGCAAAACACGTTGTTCTTGACAGTCCTTACGGCGGTGCTTCATGAGATCTTATAATTGTCATTTCTTTCACAGCCTCTCATTCGTATTCAGAGAACTTTCCTGTTATTTCAAAACCGCACACTCGGAAAAAATTCCAACGCCTTCTTTTTACCCACACAGTTACGCCCGTCTTTTTATTATTATTATGAGATTTTCTTTCAATTTTGCTTCCATTTCTTGCTGAGTGTCCTACCGACACCTAAGTCAAAGAAACTCATTGATAGACCATTAAAATACACACTGAAGATTGTTTGTTTACAAAATCAAGTGAAGTTGTATGAAATAATATTTTCGTGGGTGGTAATGGATCATTCTTAAACAATTTTAAAATTCCTTTGTTGATCATATTTAGTACTCCTGCAATCACTGGCATTATAACCGCTTTGAGATTCCCCTGTTTTTCGATTTCAATGAGCAAATTTTTATATTTTCTGAACTATTCAAATTCTTTTGCTGAAATACTCCTGTGACTCAAAGAGACAATACTCTTCTTAGAATGCGAGCTGTACCCCAACAATGCTGTCTTCTGGATCACTTCGAACCTGACAGTAGCTCCAGTGTTCTTAATATTCAAAGCACTTAGAAAACTTCTCCTAATGCTCCAGTTACCACCGGTATTACCATTACTTACCTCATGCCGCATAACTTTCCTATCTCGTCCCGCAGTGGCTGGTATTTCTCACTCTCTTCTGCTTCCTTACATTTCACCCTCGAATCGCCTGGTATTGCAACATCTATTATCTTTGCATCTTTTTCATCTTTATGGAGATCACGATATTTGGCCGTCTCGCCTCTATGACTTGGTCGCACTCTATGTTAAAATTCCAGAGTATTTCGTTTTACATTAGTCCCCTGGCTTGTGGTCATAACATTGTTCGGCTCTCTCGAGGCTTGCTTTACCGCACAACAGCCAGTAGACATATCTGGCCACATTGTTGTGTTATTATTATTATTATTATTATTATTATTATTATTATTATTATTATTATTATTATTATTATTATTATTATACACACAACAGATTCAAATGTTGGAAAACAAAAACTGCTAACCTCGAGCTAGAGCAAGTAACCTTAGATGCCAAGAACCCTCCTAAGTGTCACTAATAACACTGTTTTCTGGAACTGTACTAAATTGGGTTTCATGTCTATTTCCTCGATCCATCTGTTCAAATCTTTAGAGATAGTTTCTAATGCCCCTATAACTACTAGGAAACAGTTTATGCGCACTTTCCATAGTCTGTGTAATTCAATAGCTAGGTCCTGTTACTTTGCGATTTTTCTATATCTCTCATATTGAAATTTTCATCATTAGGGACTATAAAATCAGTTATATGGGACTTTCTATTCTCGTTGTTTACTACTACTAAATCAGGCATTCTAGCTTCTATTACTCTGTCAGTCTGAATGTTAAAGTCCCTCACATAATATTTCTTACTTTCTAGCACTTTATTAGGTTCATGTTCATATCATTTAACAATATGGTCAAATTCTAACTTTCTACGTAAATCCCAGTGGATTACTCTCCTTAGGTTGTCATGTCTTGTATTATTTCTGTGCCAGCATGCTACATCCACTTACTATATGAATAACACTTTCCTCTTTTCATTTGCATAACCTATTTTGCGAATCTACTTGACTTTTGTCTATCTTGGCTTTTATCCAATTAATTAGTCATTAATGCTTGATCTTGAGCTGCTACTAACAAACTCTCTATGTCCCTTTTCAGACATCCTTTCTTCAACCATAACTATGTCTTACTACTACTATTTGCTGAAGCTATCTTTGGGAATCTACCATGCAATGCCTTCTCCTGCCAGTCAGATAACTTTTGCTCTCTTTTCTGGTTTTTAACTTCGTTTGGGTCTTTGGTTTCTCTATGTCTTGCTGTGACTCTAGTAGCTTTTAAGAAACTTTCTTCACTATTACCTACATAAGAAGATATATCTACTCTAGTTAACTCCACAGTCTTCCACTGATATTAATCCTCTTCAACATTCCTTTGTAGATAAGAATAATCTTGCTACTCCTGCTCTTGTGTAGAGTCCTCCGTACATATTCAATTCCTTCCTAGTTCTGTCTGGCTTTGCAAATTCAGTTTTTGCCCAATCTACAAAAGCTGCTAAGTATCCAAGTAATGATACTGCCCAATTATTTACAGCCTTCACTAGATTCGGACAATTTAGCTTTGACTTCCTTAGCTTCCTCACCCTTCTGATGTAGTCCTCAATTTTCGTTTTCAGTTCAATAGTTAGTATTCTGTCAGATTCTAATACTCTTAGATACTTATAACTCTCTCCTTTCAATGATTTTAATGTCTGGCCATCTGGTAATTTGATGCCCTCACTGTTGACTACCTGTCCCCTTCAATGACTAATATTACACACTTATCTATGTCAAATTCCATGCCTATATCTTTGCTGAAGGGTCTAGCAGTCTGTATTAAGAAATCTATGTCGTTTTCATTCTTACTAAAAAGCTTCAGGTCAATCATGTAGAGCAAATGGTTAAATCTGCACTTACTTTTTCTGAACTGATATCCTGCCTTTGCCTTCCTTAATACAAAACCGAGGGAGATCAAACATAAAACAAATATTAAAGGGGATAACGAATCTCCTTGGAAAATTCATCTCTTGGTATTAACCTTCCCTGACACCGTTTCCTCTGAGTAGAGATCTCTTTTCCATTTCTCCATGTTAAAGCTAACTAATTCTCTTATGTTGTCTGCTATACTGAATATACTCAAACATTTACTTACACATGAGTATAGGATCATGTCATACGCTTTCCTATAATCTGTCCATGCTATTGTTGGATGTTTGTTTCTATCATCTACTTCATTTAGAACTGCTTTGTCTATGTACAGTAGATTGTGTGTTCCTTTTGCTTTCTTCCAGCAACCTTACTTTTCTTCTGGCAGTAAATTCTGCTGGTCTATAATAGCTAGCGATTATAATAATAATAATAATAATAATAATAATAATAATAATAATAATAATAATAATAATAATAATCATTATTATTATTATTATTATTATTATTATTATTATTATTATTATTATTATTATTATTATTATTATTATTATTATTATTATTATTATTATTATTATTATGTAGTCTTATTTTCATCACGTGCTTTCACTGCACTACCGAACGCAGTTCTGCGAGCCTTGGCTATGTACTGTGATTTCTTGTGATGCTCTTACTTTCACTGTATTGAAAGTGCTTTACGTAGGATGTTTGCGGTGCCTAGTAGTGCTATTTTCTGTGCGTTATATATATTCGTTAGTCCTGGTGTTCTGGTTATGTACTTGTCTGAATGTTTTCTAATCATACTTAATGCACCTATCATTATATGGATTGTTTCTGCTTTTAGGATCCACATTCGGGCTATCCCTATTTCTAGATCTTTGTATTTTGAGAGTTTCTCCGTTTCTTTCTGTTGGAACTGATACATCGATTAGAAGGTAATTATATCCGGTCTATTAGCCTTGATTTCGCTTTCTGTGTATATTAGCATATCCCAGAGTATGGTTGATTTGATATTTTCTGAGACCTTTTCTAGTATGTGCCTATACCATCTTTTTTCTCTTGTCATTTCATAGTGTTGGAATAGCTTCCAATGTATGTATGTTTCAACTCTGTCATTTCTGTGAATATATTCCTTCTTAGCCAGTACTGGGCAGCTAGAGACAATATGATTTATTATTTCTTCCCCATCACCACATATTCTGCAGCTACTTGTATTTTTCTTCATTATGTGTATCTGGTGGAGAGGTTTTGATCTTGTGCTAAAATTAAACATCCTTCAGTCTCTGCTTTGAGTCCTCATCTTCTCGACCATTATTAGGATTTTACTTTGTCATTTCTGTTTTGTGTAGCTCATCCCGGTTTTTGCCATGCAAGGGCTTTTCTTGTCATCATTTTACCGTGGTATTTTATTGCTCCAGTTTCAGTTTGGATATCAGTTGTTTTACAGCTTTTGTTGTTTCCTCTTTTCCTTCATAGTTGTCAGGTACTATGACTTCTTCCTTGTATTTTCAGCTTCCTTAAAGACTGAAAACAGTTATTTTGTTTTGCTCGTGTTTTGTGGTTATTTGTACCAGTTTTCCTTGCCTCTGAATTAGATATTTCTGTAATCCTATGGTGGTTATTTTATAATAGTTTGCCAGTTGTATAAAGCCTGGGCCACCATCAGGTCGTTGTTTATATAACCTTTCTATGTCAGATTTTGGGTGGTGCATCCTAAATTTTGTCATTATTTTTCTTGTTTTCCTGTCTAGTTTGGTTAGCTCATTTAGAGTACAATTAAGAATATTGTAACTGTAACTTATAACTAGGACAGCTAGAGTGTTGATACCAATTATCTGGTTTTTCACATTGAGCTCTGTCTTAAGTATCCAAACTGAAACTCGTCTACAGTATGCCTTCCTTAACTTCTCTTTCATTTGTGTGCGTTGTACCGTATGTAGTTCATTGATTCTTAAGTATTCTGTTTAGCGTTGGTCTAATCCTCTTATTTGATTTATCTAGTGTGATATTATTACTCTTAACTGGTTTTCCTCGTTTCAAGGTTTCTTTGACACATTCTTCTAAGCCGAATTTCATGTTTCTTTGGTAAATCCATACATTGTCTGTAGTAATGTTTCCAGTTGTTTATCATTTGCAGCTAACAGTTTTAAATCATCCATGTTCAAGCGATGGTTGCTTTTATTACCGTAGTAGTTGCATCCATATCCATTTCTGTTTAGCATATCAGTTAAAGGCGCCAGTGCCAAGCAGAAAAGGAGTAGAGAGAACAAGTCTCTTTGAAATATTCCTCTTCTAATGGAAATGACTTTTGTCTTTATGAGTTTTCATCTGCAGCACTGTTTGCCATTTATTCATGGAATGTTTTATATATTTTATTATATCATCATCATCAGCAGCAGCAGCAGCACAGAAGGCGTACAGTATACAATATCGTGATGTTATTGATTGAAGATACTGTGTCTACCGGGCGTTTGTACTGTCTGTCAAATCACAAGGACCTCAGACAGACAGTACTTTACGCAATGTGCGTGCTGTTCCAAGTAATGCCGATTTTTGCAATACACCTTGATTGTAGGGTATTTCTGAAGTTTTCAGATGTTTCTTCAGGTTGGATGGTATTGAACCCAATGCTCCGATGACAATAGGGACAACCATTATATTTGACTGACGTTAGCTGCCACATCTTGGCGATCTCAATTCTCAGGTCTGTATATTTATCGATCATTTCTCTTTCTTTCATGATAATATGTTGATCTTCTGGTACTGCCACATCGATTATTAGACACTCTTGTTTGTCCTTCCTAAAGGTTACTATGTCCGGTCTTCGGTGCTCTAATACCTTGTCTGTCTGTAAGACAAAGTCCCAGAGAATTTTTGCCTTCCCTTTTTCGTCCATTGCATTTTTCGATATAAATTGGTACCAAGCAGCCGTTACGTCATATCCATACTTTTGGCATAGTAGGCAGTGGAGGCTCTGCTCTAGCTTGTGTCTGCGCTTGTACTCTTTCTGCGCAAAACTTTCACTAATGTGAGTCACGCTTTCCACTCTCTTCCCACGTGGTATATATCTTTTTTCACTGAGTTGTTATTTCATGCTTGTTCCTGGGCAGCGATAATTAGGCTTTCAGTCTTCTTTTTTAGGTCACCCTTGCTGAGCCACCTCCATGATGCTTCTTGGTCTTTTAAGTTGTTATTTTCACGGTGGAATTGACCATGTAACTCCATGCGGAGTAGAGTTTCTTTTCTCTCGTTGGTCATTCGCGATTGGAATTGATTAGCACTCAAGTCCATTTTTGGTACATCATTCTGCATTAGCAGCATACTGTAGCATGTTTTGTTTACTATTTACCAAATACTCTGCCACTATTGATGCACTACCGTACGCTAATCAGACCACGTCCATCTTTACACCGCTTCATATGTGTATGTTCACCTTAGGGTAGACGACACCATGCAATGTCATTGTCTTTCAGGTGGTGCGATCGAATTGGTCAATCTCTGCTCGTGTCCATTTCAGGATGGGTATTATTATTATCACCACCACCACCACCACCACCTCCGCCGCCACCGCCGCCACCGCGCCACCGCTGCCACCGCCACCGCTATCGGCGCCACCGCTGCCGCCGCCACCGCTGTCGCCGCCACCGCTGCCGCCGCCGCCACCACCGCCACCACTGCCGCCGCCGCAACCGCCGCTACCACTGCCGCCACCGCCACCACCGCCACCGCTGCCGCCGCAGTCGTCGTCGTCGTCGTGGTCGTTGTTATGACTATCATCATCATCATCATTATGCTTTGGTAGTACTTATACTAAAACTGGAACGATACAAAGAAAATTATTATCATTACAATTACAATATTAATAAAAATAATAATAATAATAATAATAATAATAATAATAATAATAATAATAATTATTATTATTATTATTATTATTATTATCATCATCATCATTATTATTCAGTTGTTTTATCTTTATAGCGTGCTTTCACTTCACTACCGAGCGCAGCTCTGTGTGACTTGGGTATGTGCTGTGGTTTCCTGTGAGGCTCTTATGGTTACTGTATTGAAAGTGTTTTGCGTAGGATGTGTGCAGTGCCCAGTAGTACAATTTTCTGTATGTTATATATACTTGTAAATCCTGGTATTTTTGTTATGTATTTGTCTGAATATCCTTTTTTATCATACCTAATGCGCCTACTATGATAGGAGTTGTTTCTGTTTTTAGATTGCACATTCGAGTTACCTCTATTTCCAGGTTTTTGTATTTTGAAAGTTTCTTCATTTCTTTTAGAGAAACGTTGTCATCTGCTGGTATTCACACATCAATTAGAAAGCATTTTTTCTTCATGATCTCTGACAACTATATCTGGCCTATTGGCCTTAATTTCTCTATCTGTGAGTATTCGCATATCCCAGAGTATGGTTGCTTTGTCGTTTTCTGTGATCTTTTCTGGCGTGTGCCCATACCATCTTTTTTCTGTTGTTATTCAATAGTGTTGGCATAGCTTCCAGTGTATATAGGTCCCAACTCTGTCATGTCTATGAATATATTCCTTCTTATTCAGCACTGGGCAGCTACAGATAATATGATTTGTTGTTTCTTGTCCATCGCCACATATTCTACAGTTACTTGTTATGTTTCTTTTCTATTATTATTATTATTATTATTGTTATTATTATTATTATTATTATTATTATTATTATTATCATTATTATCATTTAAGACCATAAAATCTACCCTTAGAGTTGACTTCAGCACTTAAACAAAAACTTTGCAAATGTTCCTGATGTTCCAAATCTCATTCTGACTGAGGTTATCTCTGTATGATCTTACATTGATAACATAGGTAGCACTGTATCTGAAAGACCGGCCTTTATCTCTCTCAGAGCCAGAAAATACTTCAACCACAGCAATTAACGGCTCTCTACAAAGTTAAATGATACATTGCTATGGAACATTACTTTTACATTTGGGATGGCACTGCTGTTGCTTACGCATACCTTCTAGGCTGCATCTTGAGAAAGCCAACTTGGTCAATTATTATGAAGTCACTGATACGCTCCAGTGTATTTTGACCATAGACATGCTATCACCTCTCTGTCCTATCAATAGTACTGTGGCCTCCGTTTCTTGGAAGTGACAGATCTCGTACAACATCCACTAATTCCCTACTCATCCATATTGTGTTCATCCACCAGTCACCATCCTAAGCAGTACAACCAGTCCTTTCTCCTTAGAAAGTTGCCTCCCTAGAATACTCATTCCGAGCATGCTTTTTCCCTCAGTCGTTAACTTACAACACTTTAAACGCAATGTTAACGCATCTTAATGTTCCCACAAGCTTGTTAAGGCCTCGGAGACAACTCCTTCCTCTATACCTAGCAAACAACTAAGTGGCTTCAGAAGATGTGATTTTTGTGTCTTGAAGACAGAAGATGGAGCAGTTTGTTATTTTGAACAAAAATGAGAACTAGTGAAATCTTGCAGACTCTTCAATCGACATTTATTAAAGAATTTCCGAATACTAAAGAGAAATTTCCAAATACTAACGAAGAATTTCCGAATACTAAGTGTTAGTTTAATTTTCACATAAAGGATTTCGTCATATTCTGAAAGATATTGGGCAAAATCATTTAGATATAGGTGCAGGCTTAGCTTTGTATGAAAGCAGCTTGCATCCCAACCATAGGGACGTTACGCTCAGTCCCACTGCACAGCACCTTGGGCAAGTGTCTTCTAATATATATCCTGCAAACCAAAGCTTTGTTAGTGGATTTAGTTGGCAGAAATTGAAAGAACCTCGTCGCATATACATAAACATAAGTATATATATAAGAGAAAAAGAAAACGGAGATTGGGAAGTTAATAATAGTTTATTATTATTGGTCTTTACAGCTGTTTCAATTAATATTCAGTAAATATCAAATTTATATAACTCTAGCATAATACATTCAGAAGGAAAAAGTTACATCCTTCAATGTTTTATATGTGTTTATGGATTTATTATAGCATACTGAATGATACGATTTATGATTTGTATTGTTATATGTTCGAGTGAGAGGTTTACAGATTGATTGGAGATAAGATAGAGTAGGTTTCCTTGAAACGCTACAGGGCAGACAAAATAATTCGTCTTTTATATGAATATAAACTATATGTTTTTATATATACACCTATTATTTTAAGGAAATTAATTACCCCCAAATACTAGGTATTGAACCGGTATTTCTTTGGATGAAACCATCCCTTCATGAGGTTAACATAACCTCTAATCGATGTATATATATATATATATATATATATATATATATATATATATATATATATATATATATATATATATATGTGTGTGTGTGTGTGTGTGTGTGTGTGTGTGTGTGTGTGTGTGTGTATACATACACACACGCACGCACACACATACATAGTGAAAGCACGTGGCTTAATGGTTGGCGTATTCGCAAGGTTGTGAGTACGATTCGCGGCGGGGCGTTGTGTTCTTGAGCAAGACACTTTACCTCAGGTCACTCCATTTAACTCAGCTGGCAGAAGTGATTAGTACCTGGAAGTCAAAGGGTCTGCCTTGTCACATTCTGTGCTACACTGAATCTCCCTGAGAACTACGGGAAGGGTATTTGTGTCTGTGGAGCGATCAGCCACCTGCATGTTAATTTTACAACTAGGCAGTTCCGTTGATTGGATCAACTGAAACTCTCGTCACGGTAACCAAAGGATTGTTAGTTAGTTCTCTCTCTCTCCCCCTCTCCCCCTCTCTCTCTCTGTCTATATATATATATATATAAATGTGCGTGTATGTTTATTCTTGTACTGTGCTTGTCCACCACCACCGTTTGAAAACGGTATTGGTTTGTTTGCGTTCCCATTACCTTACTGTTTGGCAAATGTGATCGATATAACATATACTACTGTTAAAAAATTAATACTGCGATCGATTTTCTTACTAAGACATTTGAAGGCGGTGCTTCCGGATGGTCGCAGACCAATGACTGAAACAAGTAAAGGATAAAGATCATCCTCCGCACTGTAACTTCATAATTACCTTCCTTGCTTTTCTGTGATTATATGAATATATTGAATGCATTTTTTATACTAATATTTGTTTATATCACGTGTTCTGATATGGCAAGACAATACATGAATGTGTGCCATATCTTTATCATATTTCAAGGTAATTTCGTATATTTTTACTCATATATTGTTCCAATGCTTTAATTAATCGTAAGAAATGGCAAATAAAACACTGCATAATGATTCGAGAACACAAGTTTTAGATTTTAATAACAAGTGCAAAAACGGTTTCAAATTTTGGCACAAATCCAGCAATTTCAAGAGTTAGGTGAGTCGATTACATCAACCGCAGTGCTGAACTGATATTCGATTTATTGAAATCGAAGGGCATAGACAACCTCGGTTGTATTCGAACTCAGAACGTAAAGACAGACGAAATGCCGCTAAGAATTTTATTCAGCGTGCTGACCATTCTGCCACCGCACCACCTTTGGCAACACAAGCAATAATGATATTCATTTTAACATATACACAAACGTATACATTACTAAATAATCTTAAACACATGTATACATATAAAAGTGTAAAAATTAGGCTTCTTAAATTATAAAGGAATAAAATAACAGCAAATATTTACCGATGAAAATACCCAGCCCATTAAATGGAAACGCATTTATTATAAATATCGAGGTGAATGAGACAAAATGCTCGAAACACAGAATATGTTGAAAATAATACTTGTTCCTAAAACGGTGTAGACGAGGGTTTACATATAGATCATTGGAATATACATAGCATTTTGAACATAGTTGGTGAAGGAGGGGCCAAAATATGAAGAAACTGTTCGCGAATGTGAAAGCAAAAACCAGAAGAAAATAATAAAAATGGAAAGCAGTGCATATGTACAAACACACACACGCGCTCGCACACACACACATACACACGCGTAAGCACACATACGCACACAT
>NC_142933.1:47903750-47918750 GCF_046866305.1 Octopus bimaculoides | reverse complement strand
TGAAATGACCTTCGTTTTCACAATTCCAGGTCTCTCAGTGATGACGGAAACTTCTTTGCTTCAGTGTGGATACCTCTTTTGAGTCTGTGCAGAGCCATTTGTAATCCTACCCGTTCACTTTCTAGGCCATGCGGAAGTTTTTCTCAGCGAAGAATCAAAGCATAATATGATTCGTATTGTATTTGAACAGCTTCGAGTAGTGCAAGGATCGGATCACCGACTCATCTAAGTAGCTCACTAGAAGTTTTATACTAGAATACATTATCTTGAGTTGCTCAGCGGAGGTCCTCGTCGATTTTCTGCTGATTTCATTGATGATGTAGGACGAGATGGGTTGTCATGAGGACGTGTCACCGTTTGATTGCTGTTAAAGACTCTATCATTTGGTCACGGACGACAGTTTCCCTCCAAAGGACTCAAGCACTTTCTGCAACTGAACATGAAGGGGAATGACTGCGTTCGATTATGTAACAATATACAAGGTATTGTGGGTGACACAGGAAGGGTTAACTTTACATTTACTGAGCCGTATTTTAATCTGTTGATAAATGTAACACAGAAAAGAGAAAGTTTTAAAACTGAGTAAATGTCATGTACTGTGTAATATATATGGCTACAAACATTACTTATATATATATATATATATATATATATTAGTTCCCCTTCATATCTTTCATGTCTTCGCTACTTGGAGTAGCGCATCGACACTTTTAGCGTTTCCCCTAGGAAGCTCATCTCATGCAGGGAGGTAATTAATCTACGTGGGGTGGTTGCGAAGGATTGCATTGGACACGGTTGTATAACAACGGTACCTTATGGCCATATTTTAGAGCAGTAGTCGACAAAAGCAAAATAATTCTGTTTTCCCATGTGAATAATTTCAGAATTCAACCTGAAATTCGCATGCACATTTATACAGATACGTCTATATTTAGACGTATCTGTTAACAAATATATATTAGCAACAGAGGCAGTATTATTACCGAGAAGTAATTTGTATACCCACTTAAACATTTATAGTTTGTTCTGATAGAAACATTCACGTTTAAGTGGGGATAAATATAACCTATCGGTACTTGTTAATGTTTATCGTTGTAACTCTTTGTCCATTCATGCATATCTGATGCTATGTATGTTTACAGGCATGTATATGTGTGTTTATATGTGGTATACGTGCATGTGGGTGTTATGCGAGAGTGCGTGTTTGTGTGCGTACATAAATGTATGTGTAAATATGTGTGTGTGTGCATATATACTAATATATAAATATATGTAACTATATAACATATACATATATACGTATATAACATATATATACATATATAGGTATATATATATATATATATATACTAATAAGCCACCCATATTATTTGTACGTATGTATGCATACATACGTACATACAAACATATACGCACATATATATACACAGTATATATATATATATATATATATATATATATATATATATATATATATATATATATATTTATATAAATATACATATATATATATATGTATGTATATACATACAGTGGAGGCGCAATGGCCCAGTGGTTAGGACCGCGGTTTCGATTCCCAGACTGCGCGTTCCACGAGGCTCCGGCAAGGGGTGGTGGTGACCCATGTTGTACTCTTTCGGCCCAACTTTCTCCCACTCTTTCTTCCTGTTTCTTAAGTAACGCTGCGATGGACTGGCGTCCCGTACAACTGGGGAGGAATACATACGCCATAGAAACCGGGAAACCGGGTCCCTGAGCCTAGCTAGGCTTTAAAGAGGCACATAAATAAAAAATGAAAAATAAAAGTATATCATTTATCAATTACTTGTTTCAATCATTGGACTGCAGCTATAGTGAGGCACTCTCTTGAAGTGTTTTAGTCGAACGGGTTGATTCCAGTACTGATCGCTAAGTTACAGGGACGTAATCAAACCAACTCCAGTTGTCAAGCGGTGGTGGGGGACAAATAGGCAGGCAGATACACACGCGCGCAAACATACACAGACGTACACATAGATATATATACACACAAATATATAAATCAAGTTTCTTTCAGTTTTCGTGTAATAAATCCACTCAGAAATCAGGGCTATAGTAGAAGAACCTTGCTCAGATTTCCACACAGTGGGTCTGAATTAAGAATTATGAAGTTAGGAAGCAAACTTCAACCACACAATCATATATATGCACATATGTGTGTGTGCATGTGTGCCTTTGTGTCTGTGTTTGTTCACCCCCACCCCATCAAAACTTGACAGCCAGTGCTGGTGTGTTTACGTCTCCGTAACCTAGCGTTTCGGTAAAATAGACCGATAGAATAAGTACTAGACTTAAAAGACTAAAATCATTCAAGGGGGTGCTCCATCATGGCCGCAGTTAAATGACTGAAACAAGTAAAATAATAAATTCTTTTATTCTTACCACACAACCACATCTGCGCCTATGTGTATGTGTATATATATATATATATATATATATATATATATATATATATATATATATATATATATATATATATATATATATATATATGTGTGTGTGTGTGTGTGTGTGTGTGTGTGTGTGTGTTTGTGTGTGTGTGTGTGTGTATACATAATACAAAAATGGGACAAGAACGCAAAACATCCAGAAAGTTAGGTGAAACAAAAAAGGGACAACAAAATATCCAGACAGACGATACAAGGTAAACAAGGATCGATCATTCGGAGTTTTCCATCCTCAGTCGTGTTCCAGATTATCTTTGCAATTTCGGCTGGTTATACTCGAGACTGCTCCAATCTGGCCAGCCCAAGGAAAAATAAATTAAGAACATTAGATTTCTTGGAAGAAAGCAGCGAATGTATACGAAAACAAGGACGGAAAAAAACAGAAAAAATGTTACACAAATACAAATAACAGGACATAACAACAGGTGTCTTTCGACTAAGGACGAATTAAATTAAGCTGACGTGTGTGGAAGTAAAGCCTTACGGTAGGGACATAAGATTTAACAAGCACAGGAAGGAATATAGATGTTGCACGGACAGTAGTCCAACCAAGAAACCAGTCACGTGGGGAAAGAAGATAGAAAGAGGTAGAGACAAAGCATAGGGATAGAAGAATTAAGGAGGGGCGACAGAAAAATGAAAGAGACACAGTGAAGTGAAAGAGGGAAAGTGAGCATGAAGAGAAGGCCAGGAAATGTGAGAGAGGGAGGACCGCTGCACTAAGTGTGTGAATCGGAGTGGGGAATATGTTGAATAAAGTCATAATTAATTGATCCTCCTGTATTTTCTTTTACTCGAAGCCAGGAACTTTTCATCACCCCTCTTACATTGGCTTCTTTTAGGCTTAATCGAAATTAATGTTCTTCTTAACTTGGCTATTAAAGGGGTAATGTTTTTAGAAATACTGCTATAAAGTTCCAAAGATTTTCCCGTGGAATAACGAAGGAAGCTTAGAGATGGAGTTATTTAGAAAACTTATTTCTCTGAGCTAAACTGACATTGTCTGAGTGTATGTTATCAAACAATATAAACAGAAAATAAGACTGAGAGGGAGAAAGACAGAGAATTGTACATTTTTGGAGACTAAGTATGGATGGTGCAGCATGGGGGTTACAAATGTTCACAATATTGACAGGATATTGTTGATTCATCTAATACTATTCTCTTCGCGAATTATATAGGTCTAAAGCTTAATCTAATGAGGTAGGTCTGCATTATGTTACTTTAAGCTATTCAAAACTACAATATGTTGGGTCTCGCACGGAGAAATAACATATAGTTGTCTCACATTGAGAAACTTACTCAAAAACGGAGAAGATTATCTAAATAAAGGTTGTGAAATGAAATTAAACTGCACAATAAAGTACAAAAGGAAAAGTATGTAAATTTATCTATGTTCAGTATCCGACGCTTTGCTGACAACAAAGTTTAAATTGTTTGTATTGGATCATCCCATAAATAATGCAGGTTTTTTTATACTTCTTTTATTTTTCAAAAGTAAGGCAAAAAAGGTTATTTTTTTAAATCTAAAATATACTCCCCTTTATTTTCTACAATGCTCTTCCATCTATCTTGCAAGGCCCTCTTCCAAAATCCACTTTCTGTGACGAAAAATACTCCTCCAGTACTGTTCTGACCTCATCCACAGAATTCATATTTCTTCCGTCTAAATAATTTTGAAGACAGCGGAATAAAAGATAATCCGATGGGGCAATATCCGGCGAATATGGTGGCTGGGGCATCGTTTCCTATTCAAACTGCTCCAGACTTTGGAATGCCATCCTCGTTGTATGTGGCCGAGCGTTGCGGTGTTGTCTTTATTGAACTCATAAAGCAAAATATGCCGAATATGCTCCTTTGTCACTTCCATTAGAGCTTTGAAAAAATAACTGTTAAAATTGAACTGCACTCTTCAAAACTTGTACTAAGAACAGACAATGTAAAATTACTACCTGCTTTTATAGTAAGTTGATGCAGGTAGTTTATCCCATCCCCCTCCGACTTTTAGTTCATGCAATTGAAAAAAACCCATTATTTATGTGATGACCCAATATATTTGAAACACTAAATTTATTACTTTTACCACTGACTCATTCACAATGCTTTTTAAGTGGATAAACTATTGCAATTTACGCCTTCTGAGCAAATGCTTAATAAATAATCTTATTTTAAAAATATTTTATTTCATATTGTACAACGTTTATATTTATTCAGATGACTTCTCCATAACGTGTCTAGTCAAGGTTCTGTCTTCATCATTATGATATAGCCTTTTCTGGCTCATTTCAAGGAGACCTGACATCTATCAAAGCTCTCACATTCGTGGATATGTGTTTATATGCTAGTAATATTTGTGATTACAAACAGGAATATTTTATTATAATTTTACTACAATATTAATGTAACATTTCAACGAAATGTGTTAGTCAAACCTTCTGCATCCATAAACAAAGTGGAAAAGTATAAATTTCTGTGAATTATTTTTATTTACGATAAGAAATTTTTTCTTGGCTTATTACTTTTGCAATTATAAATTTACAAATATTTAAGTGGAAAATAATATACTTATCTTACGGAGAGTAGAATTGACTCAACGATAAATAGTTTCCTGTGGTGGAAGAAAATTGCATCCAATAAACCGAAGAAGTTTACCTGCCGAATTAACTGGTTTACTACCGAAGGTTTCAGCAATTCTGTTGTTCTTTCATTGTCTCTGTTTTTAACTTTTCCTTTCATCCTATAATCTAATGTTGTATTCGAAAGTGAAATATTCAGGACGACTTTTTCGGGTGGTGTACGAGGAAAAAATAAACTTCGACTAAGATTAAAATCTTATTTTTCCTCGGTTGCATTTGCAAATTCGATGATTAAAATCAGTGAGTTCACTGCCTTTTATTTCGTTTCACCAGATAAAGTGGACAGAAGAGAACTACGGCTCTTATAGATTAATTTCTTAAATATACCCAAGGTCCGCGATTTATACGAAGAAGAAATAATGATGTGTAATTTGTTACATATTCACGAGGTTATCTGATTATACAGATGCAATAAGAATGTGAGATATTTATTACATGTGCAAAAAGTTTCAGTAAGACTGAAATGCAAAGTACAAGCGAAAGTCGAATTAAAGATGTTGCTCAACATAAAAGATGGAAATTCCTTTTAATAAATGATATAAAGTGCCAAGGAAAATGGAGGGAGAAAGCTAAAGAAAAGAATAAAAAGAATGAAAGAAGTGACGAATCAGTAAATAAAGTGGAAGAGTAATTTATACATAGTCGTGTTTCATTAGCATCTTAGATTCCATAACATTATCTAGACCAAAGATAGGCAGCTTCATGAGTTTCTAAGGAAGTTTATAAAAGTGCAAACAGTTGTAAGGTTTTAGTACTTCTTATGCAGCAATGAATACCTCAATAGTGAGTGGAAATATGTTTCTTTCGACTATGTAACTACTTATCGATCGGAAAGAGGACAAACCGACGATTTCCTTATAGATTTACCTGCATAATACATTAAAATATCAATTCTTTACAAATAGTTTATGGAATACGAATAAGATATTCTATATACTGGTCGATACAGCAATCTCGTTTTACCCGACAGACATTGTAGCCTTAGATATTCGGCAGAACTGAACTCTAGTGTCATAAATGCCACATAAAACAAATTCTCATCTTTATTTATTCCATTTACAAATTTTCAGATAATACTTATAGATTTCCTCGTTTGATCACAAATAGCACTTTAAAAGCTTGCTATTACTGATGACTATGGATATAGGAGATATTTTCTAGTGGTTAGAATTTTTCATATACCTTAGCTGCGTTAATTTCAATTATTTCCCAAATTACCATTTAATAGTCAATACACACACACACACGTGTCTGTGTGTGTGGCGCAGTGTAGGTGTATTTACATAGATACACACACACGCACACACACATGCACACACACACGCACATACACGCGCGCGCACAACAAACACACAAGCACACCCACATACCCGCCCACCCACCCACCCACACACACGTACACACACATACGCGCACACACAAACGCGCGCGCGCACACACGCACACACACATATGCAGGAGAATTCCAGAAGTTTTGAAACTTTTTCTATGAGACAGATTTAACTGTCCTAAACTATTGTAATTTTAGCATATCATTAATATACAACTAGTAAGATGACCTGCTAACTTTTTTATTCCAGATTGGAGGAAATCTCTATAGCAGCACTTTGAACACACCCTACTAAACACTGCTTGTTATAGGTTGCTAGTTAGTACAGGTCAATGAAAATAATTTGGAAGCACGCTATACGTTAAAGTTTTGTGTCAAATTAGGCAAAACTGTTACAGAACTTATGAAATGATGAATACTGCCTATGGTTCAAATTGTATGAGCCAAACATTTCTTTTTTGCTGGCACGAGGGTTCAAGGACGGTAGAGATGGGGTGAGAAGTGATGAGAGGTGTGAAAGGGAGAGAGACGTAAGAACATCATAGCTAGCTGAGAAAATTCGCTATTTTCTGAATGAAGACCGTCATGTGTCTATAAAGACAATAAGCCCGTTGTAGTTCAAGCTTCTGCCGTTAGAAGCCACTTGATGCGATCCTCAGGCATCAGTCTGCCGACCGGCGTCGCCGGGTCATGATGTACTGCGAGGTGGTGCATCTTTGGTTTGCAGTGCTTCTGTCCTGTTGATCAATTTTTGCGATGGTTAAAACGACAGCCGGAACAGATCTCATGCTTCAAACAGCTTACAATGACGCTGCCATGAGTAAAACATATGTTTACAAGTGGTTTTCACGCTTTAGGAATGGTCACTTGTTGCCTGAAGACCACCCTCGTTCAGGGCCATCGTCGACTTTCTGAACGAATGAAAACATCACGAAAATTATTCTTAAATGTCTACACACATATTTTATAACTGTTATATTAGTTTTTAAAAAATTTTATTTATTTTTTTGACACTCACACTTACAAATATAAATATGTATTGATTCAGTCTGTTTTACGATTTCAAACTTCACATATGTGATTTTTGTCCAGTTTACCCTGATGAGCTTCTATAAATATTTAGTTTTGAGTATGAATTGAAACAACTGTAGGGATTATATTTATTTTATATTAAAATAATGATATTACATTATGTTAATAGATTAACATATGTCAGTTTAAACTTTCCATTTTCCTCTTATTATTGTATACTATCAGACGTCCCGGCGTTGCCGGCATAACTCTCAATGGAGTAGTCGTACAAATGAACCGAAACACTTCCGTCAAACACGACTATAGAAGTAACAATTTACAGGCGTTGGCTCTAAAGAGGGCCTTTGAATATTCACAATGAAATATCTCTGTGGCGGTGCTGCCAGCAAAGATGAATCCGTTGGTAACAATTTAATCTTGCTGACCCTGAAGAGAGCCTTGGATCGTTCAATCTTAAAATTCTCAGCGGCGGTGCTGCCAGCTAAGACGAATCCAGTGATAACAATTTGCAGTTGGTGGCCCTGAAGATGACCTTTTAGCATTCACATTGAATTATCTCAGCAGCGGTGTTGCCAGCAAAGATGAATCCGATGGTAACGATTTAAACTTGGTGGTCCTCAAGAGGACCTTGGATCGTTCACTCTTAACTTAAAAGTCCCAGCAGTAGAGCTGTCAGTAAAGACGACTCCGATTAGAAGTGGTGACCCTTAAGAAGTCCTTCACACTACTTTGGTGTGTCGTATTTGCATTGCTTGTTATTTTAGATTGTAACCTAGTAAATCATGTAAAAGTCGGTGACAACAAAAACGGCCTTGACAAGATCACGCTGGAATGTCAACAAAATATGTAAATAAGATGTTGGGAAAAGTAGATTAATTAAGTTAAAACTATGGAACTTCGATAACAAAGCGCGTTAGCAACATATTAATGCGGAAAACGGAGACATTGAACATTTATAACCTCAGAGATGTACATGGTATTGTCAAAAGGACAGAAATAGCACACGGATACAGCAAAATTAAATGAATAAATAAGTAAACAGCGATTACTTGTTGGCGCCAGGGCGCCTACGAAACTTCCTTGTAGACTATATTTTGGGATTTCCTTGTAGACTATATTTTGGGATTTCTGACCATAGGAGAAGCACGGTTCTTTTGAATTAAGCCCTTCGATCGTCAGCGTCTGAGCCTGTGATTTGTTACTCAACATGGCGATACTGAGCCGGAGAGGGTATTAAACAGTTAACCAGCGAAAATTGGATGTTTTATATCCCTATAAGAGGAGCTTGTTTCCTTGTACTGGATACACACACACACACACACACACACACACACACACACACACACACACACACACACACACATACATACGAGGAGATAGAGAGAGGAAATGGTGAAGAAAGAAGACATAGAAAAAAGAAACGAAGACAGTCTTACGAAGGCAGAGACATTTTGAATTTATGTGTTTCGAATTTGCATTTCCTTATAACAACAATTCACGAAAATAATAACAACAAAAACGGCTTCACACAAAATGCTCTTTTTCAGATATGTTAAATATACATCTTCGCTGCAATATAAAACTAAATTAAGTAGCAAAGCCCTAGAAGTAGACAGCCAAAATTGTCGAAAACAACATATAAATAATTCAGAATTATAACCGAATTCTTAATTATGAAAATCATTTTACTAAACATAATTGAAGTCGAATGACCTTTTAACACGTGCCATTGTCTAAGTAACTGTAAACGCTTTTGAAAATTCTTCTCGCAGCAATCTACTATTGACTATCTTATTATGTCTATTACTGAAATAATAAATAATTCAGATAACTTAAATGAGTTTTTAGAAGCTGTAACAGAATTCTCTTTAAGAAATTTGCTACGTAACCATATGGTTCCGGATTCAGTCCCATTGCGTGGCACCTTAGGGACATGTCTTCAGCTAAAGCTCCGGGTTGAACACAGCCTAGTGTGCGGATTTGGTAGACTCAAAGAAGTTCATTACATACGTGTGTGTTTGTGTTTGTGTATGTGTGTGTGTACTAATGTGTGCGTTTGCATTCGTGTGTGTGTCTGTATGTGTGCGTATTTCTGTGTGTGTGTGTGCTTTTGTGTTTGTGTTTGTCCCCCAGTTTAGCTTGGCAACCGGACAAGAAACCAACAGAATAAGTGTCAGTCTTAGAAATATATACTAAAGTAAAGGTATAATTACCTTCTTGAGCCATGCCGACAAACACGGGCCGGCTTACCGGTTTATTGGCGTATAAATTCCATCCGTCGCTGGATTACTCAATTTTGCCAGCTGAGTGGACTGGAGCGACGTGAAATGAAGTGTTTTGCTCAGGAACACAACCCGTCGCCCAGTTCAGGAATCGAAACGATAATCTTACGATCATGAGTCTAACACCCTAACCACTAAGCCACGTGCCTCTATTAGAAATAAGTACTGGTATCTTTTAGTTCGAATAAAACCCTTGAAGGAGATGCCCAAATATGGATGCAGTCTAATTACTGAAACAAGCAAAAGATAAAGATAATGAGAATTCTTACGGTCATGAGGAACTAAATACTCGAGTTCGTTATTTAAAGACGTTAGTCAAATGTAGAAACGAAAATCGAACCGGGTTCTTGCTGGTTGTGAAGTTAACTCATCTCGTAGGAGCTTAAAGATAACACTAGTTTGCAAAAACTGTTCTTGCTCTGAGGCAAGGATGTGAATAGGTGTTTTTTTTTTACTAATTTTGATGTGGTAGATTCGATTTTCTGAACAGTTTTGCTCTACCACCTCTAGTATTTTGCTGTCACATATCCCATTTTAATTAAATTTCATATAAATTCAAAATATAATGTGTTTATTCAATCTGCTACAAAGGCATATTACTAAAAAAAAAAAAACCAGCAAAGGTACAGAACATTGATGGAACTAAATTACAATATACATAACTCATAGTACAGCAGACAGTTAGAAGTGGGATTTTTGGACAATCTTGTGTACTTTGCCTCAGGGATGTCAGGCAAGAGCATCAGGCAAAAGTTCCCCATCATACTGGAGTTCCACTTCCCTTGGTAGTTGCTCTCCATCTTAATAATATGTTGGTGGAAACTTTCTCCATGCTCATCACTCACTGCTCCGAGCTTCGGAGGGAAGAAGTTGAAGTGGGAGTGGAGAGAGTGAATCTTAAGTGACATTCGGCATCCCTTATCCTCATAAGATTGTAACAACTCGATACACTCTTGGTAATCTAATATTCGTGTGTTACCAAGGAAGCCATGGCAGAATGCTTCCCATGCTCTCAGTTCCTTTAAGATGAGAAGCTCCTCAAAGTTCTTATACTTCGGTACCTCTCGGATCTGAGGTCCGACGAGGATGCTTAGCAGAACTCAGAGTTGGGGAGAGATTGCCACAAGTGTTGGAAGGCAGCTCCATTTTTGTTCATGGACGCATAACAGATGAAGATAGGGCTAAGGAACAATAATAGTAGACATACACGCAAGCACACATATACACTTACACAGGTACGGTGTCTTCTCTGTGTTTTCGTAACAGTTTTGTTTTCCTCGGAACCGGAAAGCTAAATAACGCATCCTTCTAAAGAAATCTGTTGTCACCAAAGGCAGTTTGAATTGTTTGCCTCTACTCATTTCTGATGGAATTCATACATATACATGCTCTACGCTAAATGCTTATCGCAATCCTTCTCTAGACTTGCAGACCTGCAAACCTGCAAACCTGTAGTTCTCTTTAGTTTTCGAGATGGACATCAACTACGGTAATTTCACGAGTAAGATGTACATTTTCAATAGTTATTTATTGTTTCATCACTGTCTCGGAAAAGATAGTGAATATTAAATTTCACTGATAAGATCAGAATAATACTAAAATATGTCAGAACTTGAGTTACGTGAATAATGAAAGTAAAATATATTAGTGATTGACCAATATCACTATCTTTTCACCGCATATTTACCTTTATTTAACTTCAGTGTCGGGGTTATTGATACAGCGTAACAAAAATGAGGGTTCATTTATCCTGTATCTCTGAATATCCATAAGCCCATTTAGTACGGGTCTTCTATATATACACACACATGCACGCATAAATAATATATGATATAGTAGTATCAAAAGAAAACAAAGATCTTTCGGAAAAATTTAATATTATATATAAAGTATTCCTGAAAAAATGCTTCAAATTCACGTCACATTTTAAATGGGTTCGCCATATTGCTTACTATTATTTATTTATTGATTACCAGTTAGAACGTTATAATTATAGCCGACTCAGTGTCGATAACCATCAATGGCAACTCTGCTTCGATTAATAAATTGGTGTTACAATAATATATATCCGTGTAAAATCCTTCTTAAACATACTTAAGAAAATTGGAATCTTGTCAGGTGTATACTTGAGAGGCAATAATCCAGTGTAAAAGCTCATTCCTTCAGGTAATCTTAGAATCATGAACATTCTTTCGGTTTTGATGTATAAATCTTTTCAGTAAATTACCTAATTTGGTTTTTCCTCTCCAAAAAGAAAAATGAAGAACACAAAAATGTTCCAGTTCTTCTTTGTTATTGTATAAAGATAAGAAGGTGGCGAGGTGACAAACGTTAGCACGCTGGACATAATGTTTGGAGGCATTCCTTCCGAGTTTACCTTCTCAGCTCAAATCCTGCCGAAGTTGACTTTGTTTTTCATCCTTTCGGAGTCGATAAAATTAAGTTCCAGTTGAGCATCTGAGTCAATGCAGTCAACTAGCCGCCTCCTCCAAAATTTCAGGCCTTGTACCTGTAGTAGAAAGAATTTTTTGAGGACTATTTCTATCTTCCTCGCTGGTTTGAATAATATTTGCTATTTTCTCGAATTGAATTTGCAGAGATTGAAACGCACTGTTATCTCTCATTTTGGTTGAGGAATTTTTATTGGAAATGGAGAATACTGATAAATATTTTTCTTCATAATTATCTTGAAATGTCTAGCACTTTCTAGACACATGAACTTGGCATCTCATTATTTTGTTAGCAAAGACAAAAATTTAATATAGATGGTGCTGATTAGTTTAATTACAAGTATTTACATGTTCTAGATCTAACACCAACGATGTGCAAGAATCAAAACTTGATTATAAATCTATAATGGATATTATGCCACAAAAAGAATAAAATTAAAAAACTAGGTAACTTCAAGTAAAAATATATATATATATATTAAGAGGCAGTTGACGTTATAGTTGTGAGATCAAATTCAAATTGAAGCTATATACGGCATATAGCAAAGAAACGATGGTAACCAAATGTTGCAAATAATACTTCTTTATCAATATAGTTTAAGTGATAGCAATAAAAAGAATTAAAATTACATGAACACAAGTAAAAACAAAGCGAAAAAATCCTTAGGACTCGTTGCATAGAGTAGCAGATAGATAAAATATACATTCAGTATGAAATACTACATTTAGAAAGTTACGCTAAAATGAATAAATGCAGGCTAGCTGCTCAAGATCACAAACAGCATAGGAAAAAAAAAACCCCAGTCAATCTCTTAAAGCAGTTCGTGTGACTTTTTATTATTTTCGTTACAGAAGAAAATGCATACTACCAGAAATAATCCCGATAATAGAAGCTAATACACGTGCGTGCACACGTACAGATAAATAATTGCGTGCGTGTTCGTATGCATCTTTTGTAGTAGAATTGAATAACTCAATCGATATGAATGATCAAATCATTTAATGAAATATATAATTGACTGAGCAGATTTTTAGTTTTATCTTCTAAGTTCTGGAATTCTGAGATTGTGACAAACTACATATGATCTTCGAAGGTTGTTTTTATGTTGAAGACATTCAGTCAAACCATATACTACAAAAATCAATTCTATGAGCAAAAGATACACTTGCACATAGACGTCATATACACTTACAAATACACCTATTTCAGTTAAGATAACATATATAGAGAAATCTTTGGTGTTGAAGACTTTGTAGGCTAATATTAATCTAGAGACAAATATTAGAAGAATTATAAATATATTCGATCACAATGGTTCCAGTTTATATCTGTTGTTTTCCTTTTACTCCTGCTCTGGAAATGTGGACTCTGTATACTACAGAAAGAATTGAACGTAGCACAAGATAAGATAATGAAACGCTAATCTATTCAGCTATGCTATTGTTATTTCATACCGTTTTACAGTTAGGTGGTCCATTTTTTGATTGTTAACTATTTTAAATTGATATATGACAAATAATAAAGTTTGGCAAAAATATTAAAATCGTGGTGAATTTTAATATTAATCATTCAGGTTATCGAGTATTCTATTGATTCTGTCGCCCCAACTTCATGTTTTTTTTCTCTTTACTGTTTTTCGCTGACATTTAAGATGTTGATCTAGGCCTAACAAAGTATCTAAAATGTTTCTTTCTGTGTCAACCACGAAGCATATATTGGATATACAATGTAAAGAAGACAGTGTGAGAAAAGATAATTGATTAATTGCTATCCGAAAAATAAATTACTTGAAAACTAAAGTGAGCTTAGAATACATAAATGTGTTGTGGCTTTAACGAATTAATAATTTTGTTGAAGTTCATTATTCGTTATATTCTGAGTATTGTTTCTCATGGTACACTTGTCACAGCCATTGTCATAACTGTTATATCACAATTTATAGTAGCAGAAACTGAATGAATAAACAAATTTCATTACTTTTCATTACTTGAGACTAAATAAAGAACATTATTCATCATTTCATTGGTTTAGTTATGGAAAAGTACTATGTTTACGGAAATAGAGTTTTGCTGCTGAATTTAAAATCGTTTATTTGTTTTAACCATTCGACTATGACATTGCTAAAGTACCGCCTTCTAGGTTTCAGCTGATTACATCTAGCGCACTGCTTAGATTATCGACATTGACAAAGCCGGATGGACCTAGATGGAATTTGAACCATAAAACAGAGAAAATGTCATTAGATATTGTGTTCAAAGATTGTGTCATCCAACCGCCATAAAATACTCTTATTTCCCATGTTCATGGAATCACATACGTTATAAATCAACAATATAGTTTTTAGCTTTATATATCTTCTATGATGTGCTATTAAGAATAAAATGAAGTAATATTCGGTAAGAAAAATTAATAGTTAATAATGAATGTAATGTAAAATAATTCTATCATTATTTAAATGGTATAAAATAAATCTGATACAAGATTGAAAAACTATACATAAACAAAATATCTGCAAGAAAAAGAATCAGAGCAATAAAAAAAATCGGGTAAATGTTTAAATTTCTTAACCGAAGCTGTAACTTGATAAACTGATGTAAATTCTCTCTACTAATAAAGGGGAAAAATAATTAAACACAGCCATAAAAACTGAAGATAAAGCGGTTAGGGTCTCTAGTTTACCTTTAATCCTTTCCGATTTGTTCCATACATACACTACTTATTCAGTCAAATTTCTATAGCCTTCAAGCTACCTTATAAATTAATGAATAAGCCTCAGTTTACTT
>NC_142933.1:47868750-47881250 GCF_046866305.1 Octopus bimaculoides | reverse complement strand
TATACGATTTAGTATTGATTCAAATTCCAAAAGTTTATCAATGGTCTCATTCAAAATGATAAGGCAATCATCCAGAGAGCTTTTCCAGTTCTCTCTTATATAATGGTGAAATGAATACCCATATTTTTGCAGTGACACTTGAAAAACAACTTTCTTCCAAACAATGCCACCTGGTTTTGCCATTTTTTTTAAAGGCCAAGAATAAACTTGTCATTGAAAGAACTGACCAGCTGTAAACACAATCTTCTTCTTTCCTCCTCTTCCCATTGACACTCCTTTCAAATACACAGGCACACACGTGCGCACGCGTGCACACACACACGCACACACACACACACACATACACACATACACACACACACACAAAAAAAAAACGCACCTACATACTCTCTCCCACTAGACAATGACACCAAAGATTCTTTTTGAAAAACAACTTCTTCAAAACAATGCCACCTGGTTTTCCCATTTCTTTAAAACACCAAGAAAAAACTTATCATTGAAAGAACTGACCAGCTGTAAACACAACTTTCTTCTTTTCTCTTTCCCATTGACACTCCTTTCAGATACACAGACACACACACACGCACGCACCCGCACACACACACACCAATACAAAAACACTCACACACACAAAACACACTCTGTCTCTCACTTTTCCCTCCATTCCTCACCCTCTCTTACTATCGTATATATATCTCTCTCCACCCCTACACATTCAATAAAACTATAAAAAGAGACAGCATCGCAAGGTGAAATGAAAAATTTGAAAATCCTACAAGACTAGGTGAAAAGCGCTTTATATGATTTATAAAACATGTGACATATTAATAAAAATCTGTAAATGTACAACCATCCAGATTTCTGAGTACCTTAATTTTTTTCTAATATATATAAATATATATATATATATATATATACATATATATATATATATATATATATATATATATATATGTATATATATATATATATATATATATATATATATATATGTCTCTGACACCTCTGTCCCCTTTCTCGACATTTCGGTCAGCATCCTCCACTCCGCCCTTAGCACCTCCATCCACTACAAACACACAGACTCACACTCCTATCTCAACTTCTCCTCCTCCCACCCTAGACACACAAAACTTTCCATCCCCTATTCCCAATTCCTCCGTCTACGCAGACTTTGTAGCGACAGCCATGACTTTGAGACTCAGTCTCAACTCATGGCTCACCACTTTAGCCTGCGTGGATATCCACCCACCACCATCCACACCGCCCTTGCCAGAGCACGTTCTGTGGACCGTGCATCTGCTCTCTCCCCCCGAACCCGCCCTGCCGTTTCCCGCCTCCCTTTTCCCCTCACCTACCATCCCACCACCCTACCCCTCCAACGCTCCATTCTCCGAGCTTTTCGGCGCCTCCAGTCCGACCCCTCCACCTCCCACATCTTCCCTAATCGACCCCTCCCCTCCTTCAAACGAGCCCACAACCTACGGGACCTCTTGGTCCACAGCTTCTTCCCCAACCCAACCTCCCAACCTGGCTCTTTCCCCTGCTCCCGTCCACGCTGCCGCACTTGCCCTTACCTCTCCAACACCACCCTCCTCACCAGCACCCATCACCGACCCTATCGCATCACCGACTCCTTCACCTGCACGTCTACCAACATCATATATTGCCTCTCCTGCTCTCTCTGCCAATCCCTGTACATCGGACAAACGGGGCGGCGCCTGGCCGACCGATTCGCGGAACACCTCCGAGATATCAACGTCGGCAATGACACCCCGGTGTCACGCCACTTCCGTTCTGCCGGCCACTCCTTGCGGCAACACCTGTCTGTGTTTGGATTGTCCATGCACAGGGGCCATCCGGACTCCCGTTTGCGCCGTGAACAGGGATTAATCTTCTATCTTCGCTCCTTTGCGCCACATGGGCTCAACTCCCCTCCACTCTTCATCTAACCCCCTCCTCCTGTCTCTCTCCCCCACCCTCCCTCCTACCACCCATCTCTCCCCTCCCCCACCTCCTGCTCCGACTCCTACTTCTTTGTACCTCTCTTCATACTTCTCTCCACTCCCACTTCTCTTCACCCCTACTCTTTCTCTCCTCTCTCTTACTCTCTCTCACTCTCTTCTCTCGTACTCCCCCTCCCCCCTCTCCCGTACTCCCCCCTCTCTCACTCTTACTCTCTACACTCTTACTCTCTACACTCTTACTCTCCTACTCTCTACACTCTTACTCTCTTACTCTCTCACCCTTACTCTCTCACTCTCTTCCCCTCTCTCTCACTCTCTTTCTCTTCCTTTCTTCTTCCCCCCCATACCCCTCTTCCCTCTCTCTCACTCTCTTTCTCTTCCTCTCTTTCTCTTCCTCTCTTTCTCTTCCTCTCTTTCTCTTCCTCTCTTTCTCCCCCCATACCCACCTTCCCCCTCTCTCAATCCCCCTTCCCTCTCTTATACCCACCCTCTCTCCTCTCTTCCTCTCCCCTCCCATACCCATCTTCCCCCTCTCTTACATCCACCTTCCCCTTCTCCCTCCTCGTCAACACCCCCTCATAAGCTCATCCCACCACACCCCAACACACTCCTACTCTACCTTCCCACTCCACCCCATCCAATTCCTTACACCCACCACCCACCCCTACCCACATACCCCACCCTACCCACATACCCCTACCTCTACCCCACACTCCACCCATGCCTTCCCCACCTCCCAACACCCTCACATCACACCACACCAATACCCTTGCATCACACCACGCACACCACACCAATACCCTCGCATCACACCACGCACACACTACAACTGACCAACTACTTTCTTCCTTTCTCCCTTCCCCCATTTTCACACTACATACGTCAAGATCACCAGCAGTCTACCTCCCACACACAGCCCCTCGTTCCCGATCACCGTTTGTTATCTCCTCCTTTCTTAGCTCTCCTGAAATAAGAATTTCTAACTTCCGGTCAGTCATTGTTATGATCGGCCATTATTATGATTGACCGTTGACTGAACACTATTCAATTTTTTTTCTCCGTGTTTTTCTCCTTGTCTCCGTATTCTTTCTGTTGAAGAGCGTAGCTCGAAACGTCAAAGACTTTCCGTATTCCCGAGCGTCATACTAATATATAATTTTGTTATTTACACCACCTGTCCTCGTCTGTTGTTATTTTTTGTATATTCTCCCATATATATATACATACGCAGATACATAACGGATACAACAATAAAGAAGTGACTCAAACAAAAATCGTAATCTCTACAATGATAGTTTTTCATATAACCAGCATATCTCCACTGACTGAAATATTCTATCTACTTATCAAACGTATAGACACTAAGCTTGACACTAAGATCATAAGGAGATGTGATAAATTAGTGAGGAAATGATTTGTTATCAATATCAATAAGTAAGAAAGTAATAATACGAGACAAAAATCCCCGATAAAATAAAATAATACTCATAGTAGCAATAGACAAAAGTCCCACAATGATTCTATGACTTAATCTTCGACAAATATAGAACATACATGGAATATAACAGAATTTAGACAGACAGTTCAAGTTATAATGCTCACTTAAGAAATATCAGTGTAGACAACATCATTTATAAAGAATATTTATACGGATATTTATGTAATAGTCTTGGAGTTGTAATACGGAAAGATATCTTGGTTATTGATCCATTCAGAATAATTAAATCTCTATGCGTGTATGATTCAGTTCGAGTTCATCTTTTCGTGACCATTGCAATTAAAATGAGAAAAGCAGTAGCAGGAAGAAAGGAAGAAAGAAATCGAGAATTACATGCATTTGAACACGCATTCACATAACTTATGTGCATTCAAATAATTTTTAAAGGCCCATTTAGGTTTGTGTTTACAATAATTTACTAATATGCGTCTTTTATTTAATACATAATAATCACCTACCATAGAGATTTCAAATGTTTCCCATGAATATAAACAACAGACCTGTCTATCTCCCTAGTATATTTTACACGTACTGTTATATTCTACTTCATCTTGAATCTAACTCCTTGAAATTTAAGCTATACTTCCATTAATACTATTCTTTTTATCGCGTGATAGTTTTCCACTCTTAAGTGATTAGCCCCTACAGAAGCGGGGTATTTTTGTCCCTAATGGGTAACTATTGACAATATCCCCATCAGATGCTTCTGCCTTAAAAATCGAATTTGTGAGTTAGATTTGCTAGTAACATTGGAACCACACACACACGCACGCACACACACACACACACACACACACACACACACACACACACACACACACACACACACACACATAAAGGGAGAGAGAGAGAGTTTTAGATTAACTAAGGAATGTTTATGCTTCAATAAAAGTTTTTGATACGGTTTGTAGTCGATCCTATGCCACGGGCATATGGCGTAGTGGTTAAGAGCGCGGGCGACTAACCCCAAGATACCGAGTTCGATTCCAGGCAGTGATCTGAATAATAATAATAATAACAATAATAATAATAATAACAACATCTAAAAATACCTTAGGAATAAGAACCCAGGTTCGAAATTTCCCCAAAACACCTGATGAAGGCTGGAGGGTTGTGTTAACATCAAAAAGATGGGGAGAAATATCCGTCAAATGTAAATAATGTAAATAATGTACATAGTTCCTCATCTCTTAAATATAGAACTGTCCTATGAGATATCTATAGCTTTTATGCACTTCTGCAGTAACCCAAATTTACCATTAATATCACTTACTACTCTTTATATGAATCCATAATTCTATATGAAATTGCATACCCTTATTTAACCTATTTAGTTAAGCTTTATTTGAGGCTGATACTATATCTGCTAGACTCAGGGTGGTCGCATATGGCAGTTTTAATTTATCTATTAAATAGATAATGTTATCTATCTCTCGGAGGAAAATTACTTATTCAAAGAAATACAGGGTAATAATGTTTCCACCTGACTACATAGAGATGGATTATACCAGGTAATATTTCTCTTTCTGATTGATTTCTTATCTTTTTTTTTTTTTAGTGTCACCATAGAGATTAGAATATTTATATCTTCTATGTTAGAATGCCTTGCAAGCTTGCAAGTATCTGTACTTGTACAGTGTTTTCATAGTGTATGCATTCATTCACTGTTACATTACAATCCTCTTAACATGCGTTTCACTATTTTTAACTCGTCTGCCTGTATGCATAATATCGGAGTTTATATATCCCCTGGGACTTCGCGTATTCAACACAGTTTGGTGAACATCGGAAGTTCTTAAGTTAATATTATTCTTTTTACTGTATGATAGCTTCCCACTATTACTCAACAAATAACCCCTACAGCAGCGGGGTATTTTTGTCCTTTATGGCTGAGTAATTGACAATATTCCCAACGGGTACATGCTGCCTTAAAAATTGAATTTATGAGTTAGATTTGATAGTAATATTGTAACCACCACTTACATTTGCTGTTTTATTTAACTTAATCCATGTGGTCTTTTTCATATATTTACTGTATCGTTAATTTTACATTCTTTAAGTCAAAGACTTTGCCCGTCTTACAACTTATCTCAGTTCTATCAGACAGAGTTGCTTCAAGTTGAAGTCTATCATAGGTTCTGTTGATAAGTACGTTGCATGAACCCAAGGGCTGGTGTAAACGCATGGAAAATATCGGAACTGTACTGTTTAATAAGTGCAGAGGACTCTATGACATCGTTCCGAAAGGTCAGGAAATACTACTTTAGCTTCGCCATTTGACCTCATTCCATTCAGACGTACTGTAGCATGTCAGAATCCGCTTTAACAAGTTCACATACAGCAGCATTCATTCTCCCTCTCTTACTGCGTCAGCAATGGAGACCAATAATTTTCCCAACAGAGAGAAAAAAAAGAAGAAAAAAGCCTCACCTGGTAGATCAAAGTATTTTAAAATTTCACCCAAAAATACCACCGATATTCTCAGTTGACCAATCAACAGCAGTATCAATACTTGAATAACAAAAATATCAACTAAAGAATTGCATGAAGACTTGTATCATCTAAAAAATGATGTGGGGGTAGTTGCAGAAGAGGAAAAAAATCAAGCACAACCCAAAATGATTTTACTCACCCGCCCCCCCATGAAAACAGGATTGTCGTTTCAATGATTGGTTCACTAATAGATAATAGAACCCTCCACAATGAAGCCAAAGGAATGGACAATAATATTAATTTGAATTTTGATATATTTTCACCCAACTTTCACTCAAAAACGGTGCAAAACTGTAAATGTTTTATAAATTATTTTCCGTTAACAATATAACAATACCCCCGAGTTATAATTAATGCTTCTGTGCAAATATTCACCGAGATAAAGTTACAGTTGCTTCGTAAATATTTACTTGATGTTTCATGTAAAACACGAAGTACTAGTGAAGAGAAAAAAGTAAAAAATAAAATATGAAAATCCGGCTATATTATAAATTGCTTGACTAATATATTAAATGTGCACAATTTTACAAACTCTCTCTCTCCCCTTCTCTCTGTGTATATGTATTTATAACGTATACGTCTCATCTCTACGTTTTCTACTGATGCTACAATGGCGTCTGTTCTAATGAAATAGCTACTCGTGTACTTCCTCGTCTGAAACACAACTGACCTACTTGTCTTACTTTCTCTCGTCAACTAAGTTGTGTCCAAAGCTTGACCCTGCATTTACCATCACTCTATGTCCTTTCTCACTGGTACTGGAGGCCATGAACATCGCCCCTTTTCCACCCCTAGGAAGTACAAAACAGGTACACATATTCACACTTCAATATGTGTATGTTTAGTATATTCATCTGCATAAATAGATATGCATGTGTGTGTGTGTGTTTATATATATATACATATACACATATAATATATATATATATATATATATATATATATATATATATATATATATATATATATATATATATATATATATATATACACATATATATATATACATATACATATATACATATACATACATACGTACATACATAAATATATATATATATTTATATATATATATATATATATATTTGTATTAATATTTAGGAGAAACAACAGAGTGACTCAAGGACCAGGAGTTTCGTGCGTTGGCACCTATAATATATATATGTATGTACGTACGTATGTACGTATGTATGTATGTATGTATGTATGTATGTATGTATGTACGTATGTATGTATGTATGTATATACACATACACAGATACAAAACCGAACATCGCACATCATTCATTCCAAAGCCTTGTCGGATTTGGCGAACAATTTTGCCGAACAATTTTGCCGAACCAGAAAGGGTCAATTTTGGTCAACACCAGACACCGTCAGTAATTTCTCAGGGTAGGCAGTTGGTGACCTTTATGTAATAAAACACAAAAAATAAGTGAAACACAGGCGCGCGAGTTGAAGGCAGATTTACTTCTGCCTTTACAGCACGTAAAGAAAACGGTGTTGTAAGATTATACGCAGCACGTGTACTACAGCAGTACTATGCGTAGCTTAAATACTGAGATTGAAAAGAAAGGGCGAAATATGCCTACCTAATCTACAGAAAATAAAATATTTTGCATTTTAGGTGTAGTAATCAGAGTAACTTCATCATTTTATTGAATTAGGTCCATATTTTGCGACAAATGGGAAATGTTCCCGTCGATCTCATTTTTTTTTCAAGGTAGGCACTGCTTACCTTGCCTACCTAGGCGGGCACGTCCCTGGTCAACACCCTTTAACTTATTGACGATATACCTCCAGTCTCTAAAGTACAATGAACTGCTAGAATCTTAAACTTAATTTAATCAAAAATTAAATGAAATACGGGTACCTGTACTTTGATGCAAACGACAAGTCTATTATATTTGGCTTTGCCAGAGAGTGTACTATAGAGCTGCCTGTATCAGGGAAACAGGTTTAATTAAACTAGATAATTAAACAAACATTAAATGCAAATTTATTAATTCCTGTAATTACAAAGAATGTTGCAGCATTGCTGCTCTAAATTGGCTAATTTTAGAATTTTATTGGAACTGTAAAACTAAGCACGAAGGTGTCTGAAAGTTAATCGCTGTTAGGTTTACTGTCCGTTTCATAGATGATCATTACATCTTTGATTTCTAATGCCGTAGTGGGACACCTGAGATTCTTGAAGTTCAAGCAGCAGGAAACATTATTTTTGGCTAATCTTTTAAGTATTTCTTCCAAGTGAAGTTGTTTCGTGGGTCTTATTTTTGTCTGTAATTTTTCATGCAGCAATTGCAAATATATTGCTTTTGTTCCGTAAATTCTCTAATATTGCACTCATTGTCGTCATGTATCGTACGCTTTTACAGCGCGTTGATGACCCTACAACGAAAGTCTTCCCAATTAAATGTGAGTTCTCCTATCTGACGAAGTCATAGCATTACTTCGTTCTGACATTGTCATAGCATTTTCTTGTCAGATATATCAGGATATTGCATTATTTTTTTTTTATTACTTCACTCACTAACACAACCCATCATGGTAAAATCCTTCAGCTATGTTCACCATTGTCTTCTTTATCACTTCCTTCAGTATGTAGCACAATGTATATAATTTCCGAACCTGTCAGATGGAGCCAAACAGACATATTTATCCACTCCGCCTATATATCATTGACGATATATTTTGCCTGCACAGCAGCTAATGGACACCTCTTTCCTAAGATAAACGAAAGACTGAAATCGTTGTCAACATTTTCACTTGCTGCACTATCAGACATCAAGACGCTACAAATTACACTAGGCATACTTAAGTATAGACATTTCTACCTTCACCTATGCTCTTGCAATGAGCCAAAGAACATCCTTCATGTTCATTAATAATCGATGGTATACACTTGCTAACATTCAGCATATATGACATACCTGGCACGAAAATTAAACGATACTTTTTCTTTAGAGAGTACAATATTCGTTGGTCTTAGGGCTTGGATTAGTGACATATTGCTAATTGGTAAATACAATGTATAAGGAGTTTTCTTACACAAAAAAATCAGCTTTGAGGTGGGTAGGACAGCTGTTCAGAATAGGAAACTTTTAGCTAGGTCTACAGATGTACATTATTCTCTGATTTCTGTCACAAATTTGTTTTTTAAGCCATTTAACGGTAATATCCGTTCTAATCTAATCATTTTTATTGAATGGCATGTTACTGGTTAGATAATATTATATTTTCAAGTCTCAGGGATATTTACCTTTTCCTATTACGTATGTTTTATATGTATGTGTTTGTGTACTTGCTGTGTTTGAGCAATCTAAGATGGCAAGCCTATCCTTGTAATATTTGAATCGTCATCTTTTGTTAATGCTTTTCTAGATGAGCAACGCAGTTTCATCTATATTGTACACGTCCGCTTCGCTACGAGCTTGGCAAATTCATTCACAAACTCGGCATTTTTCTCTACACATCATATGGAAGGAAATTTCATGACTTTTCTTGAATTGTAAAGCTATTCTGCTCTATAATCACACTTATTTTATGATTCAAGTTCTTTATAGAACAACTGGCCCTGCTGCATTATCAATTTGCATAACAATGCACTGCATCACTCCAACATTGTCGAGACCATTCCATCACCACTCGATCATGCTCAGTACTCTCACCATATTTCATTGCTTTTCTAATAGTCATTTGTGTGTTGGAATCACTGACTGTATAGAATTTCAATAACTTTTCCCTTTGCTCCTGTATATCATAAGAGATTGATGAACCGATACCACAGATTCACAAAGCCTGCGCACTGAAAAACTACTGTCCTCCAGTTTTTTCAACAGTTCGACTTTCCCTGGAATCGATATGATGTGGTGTTTACGTATATATATCTACTTCACTGAGGGAGGGTTGATGTATATATGAACAGATGCACTTGCTTAAAAAGTGCATATATGCATGTGTATAGACACTTATACTAAGAACCATATAAAAACATACATATATAAACACAGACTGCTATACACATACATCACATGAACGTATCCTTATATGCATACAAACATATTCATACACGAATGAGCATACATATGCATATATACACAAACATTTTCGTATCTTATATATTTACATTTCATATATATATGAAATGTGAATATAAAGTATTATATATATATATATATATATATATATATATATATATATATATATATATATATATATATATATATATATATATATATATATATATATATATATATATATATATATATATATATGTATATGTATATATGTTTATACATGTGTTGCATATATATATATATATATATATATATATATATATATATATATATATATAAACTTACATACTTATGTGTATGCTAGTGTTCAGGCTTTTATATATAAAAATATGCATATATATATGCACACATAAGTACATGTATTTATATATAAAGCCAATACATACATGAACATAGGTATGCTTATCACTCCCCACCATCACAGATATATGTTTGCTTCATTTCATTAATGCCTTTCAGCAATGAGGCTGCGGTTATGCTGGAGCACCACTGTGATAAAAAGCTGGTGTTCAATTGTATCGAACAGACTGCCATCCATCCATCCATCCATCCATCCATCCATCCATCCATCCATCCATCCATCCATCCAAATAATATACATACATGCATGCATACATTCATACATATATACATATGAATATAATGTATGTACATGTGTGTTTTTGTGTGTTTATCTATCTATCTATCTATCTATCTATCTATCTATCTATCTATCTATCTATCTATCTATCTATCTATCTATCTATCTATATACACATACATACATATATATATATAGATATATAGACATACATACATATATGTATATATATCTATATATCTATATATATATATATTGGAGAATTTATGAAAAAAAAAAACAACAGACGAAGACAGGTGGTGTAAACAACAAATGGATGTATTAGTTTAACGCTCGGGAATAGAGAAAGTCTTTGACGTTTCGAGCTACGCTCTTCAACTGAAAGGAACACAGAAAGAAATAAGGAGAGAAACAATGAGAAAAAAGAATATGTATGTGTGTATATATATATATATATATATATATATATATATATATATATATACTTCGCTCCTGTGTTCTGAAGAGATACTGAGTGCTTTTGGCATTATCTTCAAGACCGGTGCGTTACATGATGAGAATGAATTTCTTGAAAACCTGTACATCAACTTGGAGCACAATAGTTGCAATAGGCACTTCTCAACCATCGGCCTATATAAAGAAGATAAAAGAAAGCCTCATCGTCAATCAAATGAGAACGAGACCTGGTTTATTAAAATTTGGCTGATAGTTTTGGGTGTCTGTCGACTCATGAGCACAGACACACTTTCAGAATCTCGAATATGAGACAGCTGGTGGAGAGGAGAGAAGACACAGTGCTCGAGCTAGGACTTGAACTCACATGTTTATGAATGATCTTCAACCCAATATTTTAACTGCATGTTCACGCGCATTCAACGTGTATATATAAATGTATAAGTGCATGCAGATGTGCGTTTAGTCTCCTGCTAAAACTAGAGTTTTTGATGTCACCAGAAAGTTCTCAAGGTCTCGAAAAAGACCCCAGCTGGTCTACACTCACTAGGAGCGTAAACAACTATCAACCTGAAGGACTGCTTACTTGTGTGTGTCACATCTAGGACGACCAGCCTACCTTCTGGGTCCAGAAAGACTGTACTTACCTGTACGTCCAAGTTTTTCCTGAACAAGACCACCACGCTCCCGTCTCCCCGTCGGCTAGGAGAAATAATTTCTCATAGCCATTTAGAAGAAGCGAGAAAGCCTGTGGCCCGTTCAGCTTGGACTCAGTCACCACACATATATCAATTTCTAGTGACCTGAGGTCGTCCCGGAGACAAGTTTGCTTCCATTTCGACCCCAGGCCATGAATATTTATACAACCTAACTTAATTTCCATGGTAAAAATAAAGAAACTTACATTTGAAATATGGGGAGGGACAGCACGAATTCGCCAACCTCCCCTCCTTTTCTTTCTGAGGCGTAGCCGCTGGGCTAAGCTCAAGGCTTTTGTTGGCCAACTCTTGGCTAACATCTTGTATGTCCTGCGGGTGTCTCGCTTTAGATTGTTCGAATAGGTCTGCTTCTATCCTTGCCAACCGTATACTCGGTGGAATACCTTGTACTGGTTGTAAAATGTAGGATTTTTTATGCGCAATTATTATTCTCACTAGAACATCATTTTTCTCATTGTACTTCACAATCCTTTTAGTGGTGGGGTCGACTTGGGGGAGATGGATTGGGAAGTTTTTTTCTGTATGTTTGCGTTTTGTGTAGATGTTTTCTTTGTCAGGGGAGGGCGTGAGCTTTTTATTCTTTTATGTGAAATCACTATGGTAAATTCCATTTCCTCTTCGGCTTCCTTCTGTTATGTGTTTTCTACGTTTTGTTTGTGTGTTTTCTAAGTTTCCTTTCTTCGGCTTTTACTGTGACGCTTTCTGTGACGCTTC
>NC_142933.1:47828750-47858750 GCF_046866305.1 Octopus bimaculoides | reverse complement strand
GACAATACTATGTACAATAATGTATTGATATATAATCTGTCAATCCAATTTCTAAAGGTAGAACTGAATCGGCTTCATTTAGCGCAACCGCCAGATCCTGATGATCATCTCTGTCAGATGATCTTGGTGTAAGCCCTACCAAGGTCAGATGTAATTCCTCAATTCTCTAGAACATACTCTATGAATTGTGGCATTCTTGGTTAGATTTTCACCGAATGACATTATTTAATGAACCAAAATCAACCGGAACCTTGACTGAAACTTTAATTCAGAATGAGGCTACGTGTTCACGTTTTTCATCTCAGCTATTGGAATCCTCTCAAGTGTCTACCGTTTCGCTCCACATTCATTAGAAGGGAAGTCTGTCAAGCTTCTATATAATTAGTAAATACACCCAGTCCACTATCACCCCTTTTGAAGTAGTTTACTGTATTCTGCAGCTTAGATGAGGTAATTGCCTATACGAACGGCTTCATCTCTGTCGTTTAAAAGTATTGACTGTGCTTTAAAATTTTCACTCTAAGATAATCGCAAGACATATTGGGCAACATAGCATTAGATATACAAAACAGATAGTCACAACTTCAATGCCTTTGATTATAGGTCTATTCATTCAGGGCTGTTATAGGTTAAGCAACAACAAGAGCAACAACAACAACAACAACAACAACAACAACAACATCAGTAGCAGCAGCAACAACAACAACAGCAACAACACATCTCTGCTGGTATATATTTCAGCCCAATAGAAAGGTTGGCGCTGGAAAAATTTGATCCTGCATAACCGATTTATGGTAACATTGAATGTCCTTAATAGACGTAACAAGCCTCTGGGCCGTTGTTGTTACTATTTTTTGTTGTTGACGGCGTTATTGCTGTGTTGTTTTGTTGATTCTTTTGTCAACATTTGTAAAGCGGAAAGCAATTCAATTGGTTTTGGCTTTGCTTTCTCCTTCCTATCCAAATAAGAACGAACCTTCCAATATTATCAAGTAATATTTCTTACTCGTTCTGCTATGAGAGGAGAAAAAAAAAAGCCTCTAAACGTGAAGATATATAACACTCCAACTTTACTCTCCTTCTTCCTCCACACTATGTCATCAATAAAGCAAAAGACAAAACAAAACAAAATTCGCCAAGTGTAATTTATCACTGTCAAATATATCTTGCTATGAAGTGAAAGGCGCGTCGTTAATTTGCTTTTGAATTCTAATGTAAAAAAAAAAAGAAAGAAAAGCGGTGCCCCAGTATGACCGCAGTCTGATCGATAACTGAAACCACCAAAAGAATACAAAAATAAATACATTCTTTTATTAAATGTTCCGTGAAGCAGATAAATATTTACATCTAATTTTAGAAACGTATTTTCCTGCTGAAGGAAACATTTCTAGATTCCCATCACTAGGTTAGTTGTTTCTATTTCATTGCCAAATTAGTGTTTATAAGCGTTCATATCTATCTATCTATCTATCTATCTATCTATCTATCTATCTATCTATCTATCTATCTATCTATCTATCTGTCTGTCTGTCTGTCTGTCTGCCTGTCTGTCTTTCTGACTATTTGTCTGTATATCTATTGTTAAATACCCTCGCACACACGTACACGCATGTTTGTTCCCAACATTTACTCTCCATAGATACAAAAGTTTATTTTGGAATTTATGGGAGCAACTGTCTTCGAAGACTCATATTGTCGTTGAATGCTGGACATGAGGAGTAGATAGACAAATGACAACTGATGAAGGGTCGTTTTCTGTGTTACTTGTCCTGTTTTCCATTTTCCTTCTTGTTGTTTGCATATTTAACCGGTTTGTTTCCGTACTTCATGTTGTTTACACAGATGGTGACGTCCTGTACTTATATATATATATATATATATATATATATATATATATATATATATATATATATATATATATATATATATATGTATATATATTATATATATTATTATTATTATTTGACAGAACGCCACACATCCACTTCCAAGTATATGTATATATATGTAAGTATGTATGTGTATATATATATATATATATATATATATATATATATATATATATATATACGACAGGCTTCTTTCATTTTCAGTCTACCAAATCCACTTACAAGGCTTTGATTGGCCCAAGGCTATAGTAGCAGACACTTATGCCATGTAGTGGGACTGCACCCGGAACCATGTGGTTGGTAAGCAAACTACTTACCGCACAGCCACTCCTGTATATATATATATATATATATATATATATATATATATATATATATATATATATATATATATATATATATATATATATATATATATATATATATATATATATATATACGTACATATCTATATACATATATGTACGTGTGTGGGCATTTAGCGATAGGCAGATATAAACATAGACAGACAGACAGTCAAACGTACAGATCTAAGGCTATACACATTACTCTTTACATACGATAGGATATACATAGGTATATATAATAAAAATTATGATAAACTCTAGGATTCCTAAGATAGCCACAAAGTAACGCATTTTGGGAGAGACTATTACTTCTGCGTATCGTTCTATAGACATTAAAACCTGCACGATCATGACATTGACCGCACATTTTTACAGAAACATGACATTGAATCTATCTCAGAAGAAAAGTGAGGGAGAGGTTGAAGATCAGTACATAAGGCGTTTGAGTGCTTTAAAATATTGTCTAGACAGCATCTGATAAACAAAACCACCAAAAATTACGACATTTATTTAGTGACTAACATCTTGTGTGCCGGCAGGGAAGATCTCATGAAACACTTTCTGATGAACTCCCAATCGAACCCGGAAGACCAGGGGTGGATCATCTCAAGAAAAATCGGAAGAGAAGCACTCTGCAAATTACAAAAAGGTTATGTAAGAGTATCTTAGCCATAAACTTGAAAATGGGTTTCTTGAACTTGTGACATCTACACCATGTAACATCCGAAGGTTACGCAATTCAAGAACAGGAGATAGCTACAAAAAAAATTCTCCTAAAAAAACGGAACAGTGAAGCCCTTAGCATCACATGATGTAACCAAAAATGCCGATAATGGCACTTATCTTTGGAGGACATAACAATATAATCATCAAAATATTACCTCTCACCGCAACATGATGTTTCTAAAACAATATACAAGGCCAACTGGAGAAAATGCTGCTCTGGAATAAATATACAGAGTGTTTCAAAGAATTTGATGTCATTTGAGATGTAAATATCACAGAAACTACATAGTCAAAGCAAATGAAACTAAATAGGCTTAAAGTTGAGCAACATAAGATGTATTCCTCCAAATTTGAGTGAGAAATTCAATGGTATGTAGATTCCATGAACGACTTCCCAAATGTTCAACATGTGCACCGCCCGAGACACGGCATACATCAAATTGGTAGTCCAGCTCCTCGCTTTTGTTTATCAGATGCTGTCTATACAATATTTTAAAGCCTTATGTACTGATCTTCAACCTCTCCCTCACTTTTCTTCTGAGATAGATTCAATGTCATGTTTCTGTGAAAATTTGCGGTCAAGTCACTACCAAACACGCTGCAGTATCTCTTGGGTAACAGTCTCCAGTGCGGTAGTGATTCTCTGCTCGAGTTCCTTTAGGTTTGAAGGAAGAGGTGGGATATAGACCAGGACCTTCACATAGCCCCTGTTTGCGCTTTCGCTTGTCATCTGCCGTGTGTGTGTATGTATGTATGTATGTATGTATGTATGTATGTATGTATGTATGTATGTGTCCCTATTCAATAAGACATATTCCATATATTCAATAAGACATTAAATACTTTATTTCATAGTACCATCCATTTTTATTTTATATTATATATTGTATATTATATTATATATTGTATATTCCATATTCTATATCCCACATTGGTTTTGCAGGAATATAAATAAAACATAAAAAACAGACAGTGTTGGAACTCTTTTAAACAAAATTATATATATATATATATATATATATATATATATATATCATGGCTGTCCACTCGTGACCGAAGAAGACTGCTCATTGCCTATGCAAAATATCAGCAATGCCCGTGCATGAGGTTATTACACAAGCATTTAACTTCACCCGAGTTCGCATGTGCATCTTCCATACTAGCCGTGGAGTCCTCCTATTCGACCGGGCAATTGCACAACCTAAAATGTTAGGTTAAATGAGGTTTGCATAGACCATCTCCACCCTGTAAATACGATCCAGAGACAAACCAAGGCAAGATATCCTGTGCCAATATACGTTGCAGATTCAGGAATATGGGAGAGTTATGATGTCAAATGCAAGCAAAAGATCCCCAAAATGTTCAATGCAATTCCCTGCATAAATGGTTTTACATAAGTGTGACCTTCTAGAAATAAACTTCAACTGAAGCTAAGGAGTGCCTCATTCCCAGTGGTCTTTCAGGACACCGGACACCAATCCAGTATTTCTGAGGGCCCGTGCTGTTGGTAGATATTCGTTGAGCCTACACGAGGTTAATCCATCCTTTCGACAGGTTTTGTTTTTAGATAGATGGAGAGATAGATAGATGGAAAGAGAGAGAGAGAGAGAGGGGGGTGAGAGAGAAAGAGAGAGAATAAGAGAGGGAGAGAGGGAGAGACAGAGAGATATGAATACTCCGCATTACAGAACATGACATCCCGTAACGTAAAACAAACCTTCCCATTGATTTTCATGTTATAAAGTGAGAATGCATTCTGTCTGATATCATTCCGAAAACAAAACCTACAAACAAACAAACAAAAAACAATAACAACAGCGGCAGCTACAACTGTAAAAAGAACAACAACAGCGACGACGATGACGACAACTCTACGTTTATGCAAGAAAATAACAATTTCTAAGCAAACGTAGTACAAAATGTATACATCAAGACAGTAGCAGAGTCGTAGAGTACTTGTTAGAGAATAAATAGGAATCGTAATGTCGTAATAGGATATGTTCTTATCAGAAAAGATGCTGACTATTGTGTGAGGGGGTGGTAGTTGAGGTTTAGGAATGATATGTCTTATTGTTCATCATCAACATCTTGAAGGGCGAAGAACTTAAACAGAATTGATATTGACAGTGCATCATCTTTTTTCACAGGTCAGTGTAGGAGCTGAGTTCATTGTAAAGTACTCTTGTGATTTTTATGTAGCGTTCATGATTAGGGATGTTATTAACAATGACCTGCAAGCCCTTCTCTATACGTATCAAACTTTTAGCAATATTATTTGCATGCAATTTAAGTGGTGTTGGTGGTATTTCCGTATCATCATTTGCATGAGTCACAGTATCTTTCCAAATCTAATGTAGACTTTCTGCTTGTGGAAAACTTGTAACGTCACGGAGAGTGTGACCATGTTTTCCCATGCACAAAAGCTAAGTATTTTACTAAATCCCATGACTTAACTATGTTGTCCATAGCATACATAATGTTGAACTTTACCCAGAAGTCTGTAACTGTAGGTTTAGCCTCCCTGTTAATTGTTTTCGTAAGTTGTTCGAAGATTCATTGCAGAAAATACACCTTGAATGTTATCACACTTTGCGCCATTGGCTGGAGCAAAGAAGTTGTATTCTGGGGGATCTGTCCTACTCTCATGTTATCAGAAAGCTCTTTTAAGTTCACAGCAGGGTTTCATGCGATATCTAAAGGGAGCAATGTTTTGTTAGAAATGCTATGTCTATAGGATCGAATCAAGCTATACCTTGAGTGAAATTAAGTAAAAGTATGGAAATCCGTCATATGGATTTACATAGTTGATAACTAACATAACCAACTGCACTGCTATGTCTGGCATTGCACCATTTTGCAGTGGTACAAAAATGCTTGCAAACCACTCATAGGAAAAGCTCTTAATCATCCATGCTTTCTTATTTGAACACCAAATCAGAGGCAAATTAAACTTTGCGTAATTGTAGAAAGCTCTTGAATTTTCAGACTGACATAGACTAGTGGGGTAAAATTTTATATCACTCGTGGCATTTCCACCCAGAAGGAGCGCCGACGATTTTTGGAAGTTTTAAATCCTGGTGTTGATTGTTATTCTTGAGAAATAATATTCTGACACATAGAAGCTTCCAGAAAAGTGCAGTTTCATCAGATTTTTTTTTAGCTAATCAAGATAATTAATAGCATTCTTTTATCAGCACTGGCAGCTTTATCAGTTATTTTTATGCTGTGCAAAATTCAAACTCTTCTTAAACTTTCAAACCAAGCTTTACTAGCTAGAATACCATTAAAAGTTTCACTTCCCTTTTTCTTCAAATCTTCGTACAAACTGTTGAGTTTTTATTTATTTAATTTTTCTTTTAATTATTATCGTGCTTCTCGGCACGTTACGTCGAATCTGATTCTCGATCAATACACTCAAGAGCAGTTCCATTTTAAGCATTACATTAGATCTATGAAAAAAATAAATTCCGCGAAGTTAAAGGAGTAGCTTCTAGAGCACGTGGCTTTATTTCCCATTCTCACGTATTATTTTCACTGCAGATGGCGCAAGGTTTAATCAGTTTTTGTTGGTAATGTGGCTTTTTGTAACATCAAGTTTAATATCCAGTGTAATGCGCTCACGGTTTCTTTTCGCACTACTTTCATTCAGTTCTACTGGACAGCTTCTTCCCAAACATCTTGAATTGTGGTTAAATTTAACTGCGACAGCTATCACTAATTATCCAGAACAAATATGTAGTGAAAAAGTATCATCAAGAAAGAACTGTTTTACGAGAGTAAAAATTTATTTTCTTATTTCCCTGGATTTAAGAATGAACTGTAAAGATGTAAGGGTAAAGGAGTGGAGTTAGAGGGAGCGTTCTGTGATTAGAATTAGTCGAAGTATTGTTAGATTCACGGGCGCTTCCCCATTATACCTTTTACTTGAACCATAAAACCTCACACAACTTACGCACACACATACACACGCCGTTGTGTTGACATACAACATGTGTAGCTACTGACATTGCTATAATGCTGATACTACTATTGTTAGAAGTTATTCAAAAGTTAGTGGGTTTGTAGCGGTGGTAATGATGGTTGCATTGATTTTAATGTCAGTTATGGTGGATACGGTGATCGTGGGGAATGGTTGGCTGTGGCAGTGATCATATTTCTCTTGTTAACTATATTGTTTTTGCTGTTTAGTCTGAATTTATTCCTTACTGACCAAACATTAAAGACATTTCATTTAATTTGTATAATACACAAGAGGGCTATATTACCTCATATAACTGCCTTTCATTGTAGACGGAGTTTTTTTGTCATGTTCATGCTATTGTTGCCGTTGTTGGCCATTAAGAAGTTGTTCTGTTGGTGGTTGTATTATATTTTTGATGTTGATGATACTGGTGGCGGTGAAGGTTGGTTTACAGAAACGTGTGTGTGCACGTGTGCGTGTGCGTATGTGTATGTACATACATACATACATACATACATACATACATACATACATACTGTTGGGAACTTAAAAACGATAAAAACTTTTTATCAAATAATGTTAAGTTAAACACATAAACAGACAGTTTTTCATACTGCACTGTAAGGTCAGTATGAAGTCCTTTGTCAAAATGGGGGAAGCTAGATGTTATTAGCCAAAACTGTGAAACTATAACAAATTGGCTAGACCTTGGCAAACCTTTATAAGCAGAGATAATTGTACCCCGCACCAGTTTTTTTGTGACAGTTTATTCTGTGAGACGTAGCAGTTTGTAAATTAATTTTGCAGTTGTTTTGTGTCAGTGTTTTTAACACTTTGTGAATCGTTTTTGCGCTACTTTGCAGCGGTTTTGCTGGTGGTGCATTCTCTCCGCTTTAAGAAGTGTTAGGAAGATAATGGCTAAAAATACGTTTTATTCGCACCTTAGTGGGTCAGAGTTGTCGACTTCAGAAGAATTAGTTAGAGCAGTACGCAGAATGAACAAAAGCTTTGAGGAGAAAAAGAGTTTCGCTATGGTGACGGAAGTAAAAAAGAGTGAAGTAGACTCGAAAAGAATGAAAGAATATCAGAAAGTAGGTGGTGATGTAAAGTTGTCGCCTCCACAGAAATTTATGGAGAATATGGAGAACAAAACAATTGTTTATGAAGATTTTCCAGTGGAACAGAAGAAGATAAACCAGGTAGAAGCCGAAACAATCGAGAAGGCATTGTGTGCGGTATCAAAAGAAATGGTGTTTTTAACAAGAAGAAATAAATATGGAACGGTGGTGGCCCAGTTCAAGACAGAGGAAGTAGCGAGGAGGCTGGCCGTAAATACGGTGAAATCGGATAAAGTGGTCTAACTACCCATGTATCTTGGAAGGAGGATCTCCAGGATCAGGGTAGAGGGAATCTCGCCAGATATAGATGTGGCTTGGGTTGCGGTGGCTGTCCTCCTTGAAAGTGAGGAGAAGGTGCCCCTTCTCCAAGCCACGGAAACAGAAGAAATGATGTGGAAAGGAAAAACATTGGAACTGATTATTCAGGCTGAGGCAGAATCCATAGAAAACTTGGCGGAGACAGTGACTATTGGAGAGTGTGGGTGGAGGGCAGAATCCCACGCTGTTTTAAATGTGGTCTGAAGGGCCACATAAGAGTGAAATGCCCTCCACCGATAGAAGAAGCGGAAAGACCGCAAGAGGAAGAACCCCAGGATGAGCCACAGGAGGAACGCCAGGAAGGAATAAGAAGATAGAATGATACCAGTAGAGGAGGAAAATGAAACAGCGGAGGAAGAGTGGGAAACCACCGGAAAAAAGAAAAGAAGGAAGAAAAGTCCAATGCATGTAGAACCACACCCACAACTACTCAATGCCTACCCATACCACTTCGTCCAACCCTCTCCCTGCAGACACTAAACTTTCCCATTCCCCTCCAACACAAAAACAAAAAAGAAGAGAGCTTACACACAGGAATTCACAAATTTCCCCTCCTATTGTTTGTTTTGCGTGTATGACGTTTGAAGACGTGGAAAAAGAACTGGTTGAAAGGGTGACCGAATGGGAAAATACAGTTTATGTTGATGTAGAGAAGGAAGAGAGTGTTGAAGGAGAGAGTACAGTTCTGTTAATAACGGAACAACACATGTTGGACATAAAGGGACACAAAAGCGACTATGAACTGTGGAAGGCGGACTATGACATGGGAAAGCTGCCACGGTCGATAGAATAAAAAGAACTAAAAATACAATATGGACTGGATATAGTGGAACACAGAGGTAAAATAAGTGATGTTACTTGGTGGTGCAAGTAACGCCATTTTCATTTCTCATTTTCATTTTTCATTATATCATACGTTTTATTTTTTTTTATTTGTTTTATGTCCCCAAATGTGATGCATTGTCCCATTTTGTTAGCCCGTTATGGGTAATAAAGAAATACGTTTTTTCTGTTGTTCAATTGGTTTCTGGAAGCTATGTTTGCCTGTTTAGATTCTGGAAGCTATGTTCCTGTTTAGTTTCTGGAAGCTATGTTTTGCCTGTTTAGTTTATGCTTTGTGTTAGGCATTTATGGATTTATTTTATGCTCCAAGAATTCGTCAGAACATTTGTCAGATTTAAAATAATTTCTGTGTCACGATTGGGTGAGTACAAAAAATCTCTTAAGTAATGTTGTGTTATAATATTTATGTGAATTTTCAACTTTGCATTTGAGGCAGGTTGTGTAGTAATTTTGCTAGCTATTTTCTGTCAAGATAAATGTTAAAATTTGTATAAATAGCTAAAAAGTGTATAAATTTAATTTTTTCATGTAGCCAATTTGTTGTATTAGACAACTAACTGTAAATCTTGTTTAATGGTTACTCAGCATGCTTATATAAAGCAGTTTTGTGTGAATTTAAAGCAAACTAGCTTTTTGTTTGACTATTTAATTTTTTAAACTATAATTATTGATGTAGTCTGGCAGCCGTTTTGTGTCATGAACTTTTAGTTTAAATGGTTGCTTTGACATTAGATTTATTTATGTTTAGTTCCAAGGTTCGAAAACCGAATTTGTACTAAAATGGAAATCCAGATTTTATGAAATACAAATTTTGGGAATGCATATTTTTGAAAAACCAACTTTGTGAGGCCAGGCTTTGTACGAGACCAATTTTGGTGAAACCAAAAACTGGGATTCGGAGTCCGGGTTTCTGAACTGTATATATATATATATATGTTGCTTTTGTAAATATTTTGACTGCACATCTGGTGTAGCATTTGCTTTTTGTTCGTGTATATATTTGTTTTGTATGTAAGCTGTTTTTTTTATGCTGACTATTATGAATAATATTTTAGAAAAAATTTTATGGTGTGATGTTGTTTTGGGTTCACTCTATCCTCGTTGATTTTGTAAATTCGGGTTATGGCCACCAGATCGTCACAATACATACATACATACATACATGTGCATGTACCGTGATTATGAATTTTGAAATTGTAAACTACAGTTTGATCTTAGTTAAAAAAGCAGAGAAGCGGACTTTTGGCTAAGAAGATAGCATAGTTTTTAAATTCTTAAAATTTATCCGACTTTTCGTATAGTTGGGTAAATTTTTGACATTTTCGGTTATATCTCTTCCCATCACCACGAGCTTCCTGGGAGCTTCAAGTAAGATTGCAATTCATATCGGTATTAGTAACATCTTCAAGTTGCATGAAAAAATACCCACGCATGATCCTTCTTTTCTGTTTGTTATATTAAGTGTTTCACATGCAGGTCTTCTTTGTGGTGTGTTAGTGCTGCTGTTTTGGAGCTGCGGAGTAATCGTCAGGAAGAGAGTACTTCCTGAGGAGCTCACTGTCGACTCGCTTTTCATCACTATTAATTCATTTTTGCTGTTGTTGTTTAGCAAGTGTTGTGTGAGATACTATACAACATTCAAAAGCTGCCTGCTCTGATTAAAGCCTTTACTTCCGTCTCTTGGGCATAATCGGCCGATCTCACTGTTTCTGTGAAGATTTCTGATATCAAGGTATTGAAGCTTTTAATGTCTATGGAGTAGATTTCATCTACCGACCAGTCAAGAAGATGTCACCATGAGCATTGATAATGCAAGCAACTGCATTGTGGGATATTGTCTTGTAAGAGAACTCCAATTACCATATTTTTAAAAGTCTGATGTAATATTCCCCGGTAATAATACCTTAATATGATATATTTCCACACATGCTAAGGTATTTGTAGCAAACTTTGTGTAGAACGGAATGGATAGACAGACTTGATAATCAGGTTCTGGGTTTTAGGGACTGTTTTCTCACGCTCAACAATCAAATACTAATACACGATTTGACCAAATTCCATTCCTATGACAGCTGAAAATATTATCTTCAGCTGTTTTTTTTAGCATTGTAAACATTTTTAGTATAAACCTTCATGTCATCTACCAAGAAATTATGGTTTACATTGTTATCTTTAGCAATTGAAGACTCTAGCATATAGCCATAAGATTTTTGTAAAAGAAATGAAAACAGATTTAATGCCAAAATTAAACAGAATTAGAGAAAAACCATTTTCTTTGATTATGCTCTTTGAAATATTTATAAAATCGGAGACGACTTTCATCTTGAGTTATAAGTGTGAGAATTGTTGCCCAATTGTGAATCTCTCAATGGCAGCGATTGAGTTGACAGGTACTTTTGCAAAGTGCAGTGACAGACTTTAGTAATTATGAGAGGAATGGAGTTGAATGCTTTCCTACGCTGTTATAAGGTTTCTACGGTGTTTTCTTACATCGGGAAGCAGAACATTGTTTATCAAGTTTGTTCAGCTTCACCCGCGTTCCCTTCTTTTCACCTGCCTGTTCCTTAATCAATATGTTGTTAGACTCACTATGATCCCGGAGGAATTGACTGAGAGAGCTTGTATAAAGCTTGTACACAATGTTAACGCAAGCAATGAGCCAATAGTTTACTGTCAGCATGGTGGTTTCATTGTTGTTCGCAATATTCGTCTGTGTACAACATGTCAATTTGGTGTGTCAATCTCACCTCCCATAGTTTTCTTAAATATACGCATTAAAAGCATTTTGAAGAAGGTCAGCCTCTTGGATCAGTATCCAACTATCAGGTCTCTTCAATATACCTTCCTATAATATAGTTTTCCTATAGCTATAGAGAAAATTTCAAGGTTGATTGTATATGTTTTACTGTCGGTGTCGTTACAATATTCCTTCCTAACTGTATTTAGCAAAAATACATTCTGTAGTTGAAAACTCGCTTTTTGTTCCAGATTTTAGGCTAGAATTATTAAAAATCATCCTGAAAAGAGCCTTTCTTAACAGTAATGTTTTTCTTCATCTACTAGTATAATGCTTGTCGATTGAAAGCAACCTTCCGATTCAAGCTGGCTTACTCTGACATTTTTTTCTACGATAAAGAAGTTTTCCGCTCAGCGTCCTGAGTTCGTGCTCGAAAATGATTAGCTTTCTTCCAAGAGCTTGGCGTGAAGAGTAGCCCTAGAGTTTTGTTATTTTTTGCATAAGATGTAATTTGTCAGGTGTGAATTCATTATTCCCCCTTACATTTTATTATCGCGGTTAACCATCCAATATGGCGTCGCAGTTTGTTGATGTTTTGTTTTCCAACTGGCTTGCTTCCGTTTTGCAATTTCATTAGCATATGCATTGCAGATTTCTCCTAGATGTTATTTTAGATTAATAGCAGTGATAGGAAGGTATTAATCATCCAGTAATTAACCTCGCATGATTTGATGTGCTTTCTAGCAACGTCATCGATAACTTTTAACATGAGAGCAATTGGCTGTTTCTTCATTCTCGTTTAGTAAGGCTTGCTCCTTAACAACAACTTAGAAAAACTGGCAAGATGTTTTACGAACTGTAGTATTCTACAGTCATCCTTGTCAAGTAAGTTACAAACGTATACTTTGCAATGGTTGCCATAGTTTGCTTGAAGTCACCAGAGAGTAAGTCTAAAACACATCCATACTGTTTGTTTTACCTCTGTGATCATGTAGTATATGATCGAGGACCTCAAATTCAATTGTGGGAGACACAGTGCGCATATAACACACTGTAAGTTTAGCCTGCTTTAATACTTGTGCTTGTTTCCTTCCATTATAGGCCATAATATTATTCTGTACGAGGTTAAGAAATCTCACTAATGCAAATAGCTCTCAAATAGCTCTTCATTGCCGTTGACTTGTTCACACGCTTCAACAATTCTTTGAAGATGTCTTTAGTCACGAATCTTTTCAGAATACACATGGGATTTAATGTAGCTACAGAAGAAAACGTCCATGGGAGTTAAATCTGGTAACGGCGAGGCCAATTCAATTGGCCCTCAACACCTGAGCCATCTACCTGGAAAATATTCATCCATAAAATAACGAACCTGTTATGCATAATGGGGTGAGCTCCATCCTGCTGAAACTCAGACAGGATTTCCCCTGTCTGATACGAATGTCCAGATACGAATCATCTGTTACAGAATAAAATGTTCCAATTACTTGATTGTGCCAAATCTCACACCATACTATTACCATGCTCCCGTTTTGTTGATTACATACCTTCATTCAATGAGGATTGGTTTGTGAGTAATATCGACGATTGTGAAAAGAGATAAAAAAAGAGAATGTTAGTAATTTCACATATTGCATGATGATGACTTTATGGCCACCCTGTATATATAACTGATGTGAGATTCAAATTATTTGGTACTGAATCGAATCCCTTCTGTTTTCACGTTTCTAAATTTAGATGGAATAACGAGATAGAAAGCAACAAACAAGTAAATAAACAAGAGACGAAATCTTTTATATCATAAGATACTTTTATTTACCATCATAGTCATCTATTTCCGTATTGTTGCATGATTTTTATCGTATTTATCCTTCATGTCGCTAGCCCTGAGATTTTTTTCCACAACCATATTTTAACAGAAACCGTACCAACTCACAATCTCAATGAAAGACGATCAAATTAATCACCACAAGATCTGTCACGTGCTTTATACTTGAACGGAATTTATTTTAACATATAATGTCCATAATCGAAAATTCCCTTTCTGACGACGCTCTTAACGATATTTGTAGACTTATATACAGTTGCTGGGATCTTTTAGTGATATCGAGCAATATTCTCAACATAATGCAGGATGGCGTTGACAAATTTTATGATAAAACTGTTTATAGAATTCGTCTAATTTTTTTCACCTGCTTTCTATGGTACAAAAACCTCATCAATGTTCCAAGAAGCTGAGTTAACAATATTTACCAATGCATGAATTCCGTCAGTTCTTGGTTTTATAATGTCACAATCTATGGATCTCAGATTTATACTACTTATTACTGCGTCCAGTAGTCTTTGATAACAAAGCCTAATATATTTCTTATTTTCCACAAACTCATTATTTTGAAATGCCGTCGAAGAAATGGTTTCATCTATTTTCCTTTTTTATATATTCCTTCTTGTCTTGTGCATTCAAAACTTTATCAATATAATTAGTTTTTGAGGACGTGGTAGGTTTAAATTATCAACACCTGAAAATTGCAGACTTTTTAAAACAGAAATGAGTATTGGTTTTGCATCTTGTTCTTGTGACGTATATGAAGAAAAATTGTTCACGAGAAATCCTTGATTTCGACTTTCACAAAAGTAATGACATCTGGTTGACCTGCAATTGCTAAAATATTTGTTGGTCTTGTCTTGTTATACTAATTTCCAGCCACAAATGCACAAAAGTTGCAGTTTATAACAGCGATTATGCACTAAATACATTAACGCTAAAATAAAGTAAAAAAGCAAATAAAAAGCCGTGTTATGCGGAATTTCAAAGTAAAACATGAATGTGGACAAGTGGAATTATAAGTATTAATGATTATTCAAAAATGTGAACAAACATTTAAATCTACATAAAATTTTCACTGAAGAATCAGACATGGGGATGAAAGTTATTCGTATGTCTAGAGTTTTTTCGGAAAATGTTAAAATACAAAATGACAAAAATTGCTTCTGGAAATTTCCAAGAAAATTTTGCGCATCACTAAATGCAAATTCAAATATTAAAAAAAATATTTTTAAACAAAAATGAAAAAAACATGGACAGAATGCAATACATACTAATAGAAAATACTGTCAAAAAAACTTTAAAAACCGAAGTTGGTCGTTACTGCATCAGCTCTTTCTTCTTTCAATAGTGATAGGTGTTAGAATTCCGAAAAGAGAATGAAGATTATGGCCATTTGCTTATCAGAAAATTCCTAATTTCGGAGTTCAGTTGGTTGTTTCAAAGGATTGCCATCTCAGCTATTCATGTTTTTGTGAAGACCAGGATCGGCTCAAAAAGGAAAATAGTCTAAAGAGTGATTCTACAACTTGATTGGTTGAAATTCGCGTGATTATTAATGTTCAATCAGATTTAAAGAACCAGAAGTCAATCACCTGCGACTCACAAGTCCGTTTCCTGTATTAACTTTTCATTTAGTCACCGAAGGGAAAATTTTCTATTAGTTTCTGTTCGTTAAGTTTTTAATATGTTGGTTGTCACAATGCGAGTAGACGAAGAGATTTAAGAATAAGTTAGCAGAGCTTGAAATCATAATAGACGGCATGTGAACCGTTGCGAAGACCTTCAATCCCACCAATGATCATATAATATATAATGCATAATACTTACATACATACATTCATACATGTATGTATGTATGTATGTATGTATGTATGTATTATGTATGTATACCATTATTCAGATTTATTTCAAGATTTCTTGCCAATAGAGAAAGAACCGGTTTCTAACCTAGATCCAAGGCTCCTTCATTAGAAGTTCAATATCAACAACAGGGTATTTTTGTTTGTATGTGTGTATGTATGTATGTATGTGCAGGTTTGTATGCTTTATGTATGTATTCTCATGCATATAGTTGCATGACTCATATTTAAATGATAAACGTCTGGAAAGTTTTACACATTTTTACTGTTCCAGTGATGGATTGGATCTGTAGTCTTCGAATTAGCTTTCTCCTTTCTGGATTTGAGAAGCCTAATTTCTCAAGATTGGTATTTAGCCAGTGTGTTACATATCCTAGGCCGCCAATAATTACTAGCATGAACCTGAACTTGTAATCTGGATGGAGTAATTGCAGATTTCTCAATAGTTCAGCATAGTTGTTCTCTTTTTCACTGATCTTCAGCTTTATGTTAACATCCACGGGGCAGCTAATTTCTACAACAGTGCACAGTTTCTCTTCTCTATCTCAAATCATTATATCAGGTCTGTTGTGCTTACACTTTATTGAGGTCTTCACTGTTACATTCCACCAGTATTCCTTTTTATAATGAGTAACTATGGCTTCTATTATATTGTAGGTTGTTATTTTTTCGTCCTCGGATTACACTTCCGACGGATTTCATTATAGTGTCCTAGCTACAACGTCTTGTCTCATCGGGAGGTAATACCGTAATCACATTTTCGGACAACTGCTTATGATGTAGGTGACATCTTCCGTGTGAACTCCACAAAGTCTGCATCGGTTGTCATACTTTACGGCTTCACCTGCACCTCTATCCCTTTTGTGCATCAGGTGCTTGGTTGATATTTCCTGTTCCTGAATTGCAAACGCATATCCTTCAAAGCGGGAGGTAGTAATCCGGCTATTGGTCCATGATAAACTGCTTTGATGATCGATGTTACTATTATCACGGAACTTTCTACTAACATATCCATGCATAGTCTTCTGCTCATATAGGCTCCTCCTTTCATCGGATGATACGTTGCGTTAGAGTCGTGCGACTTCTTTGGGCATGTATTCTAGGTTATTAGGCAAACAGTGTTGCTGAAGGAGCTGCCTTCCAAGTCTTATGATGTTATCAGCCTCATGTATGCAAACTTCGTCAAGGGATGCACTTCGACGCTTGATGGTTAAAAGATGTTGCTGAAGGGATATGATGCGACAGCCAAAGGCATTTTAGATCGATGTTAAGCCTCTGCCGCCTTGTTTACGTTTTAGATAGAAGCGGTTTACGTCACTATTTATGTGGAAATTATGTGCGCTTGTTAGTATTTTTCGGGTTTTCACATCAATGGCTTGGATCTCATCAAGCGTCCAATCAAGCAGCCCAAATGTTGCTATGAGTACTCGTACTGAAAACACATTGTCTCGTGAAGGAGCTTCTGTAATGTTTACTGATCCTCCTCTCACGTCTCTGTATACTGCTGCCTGGTTGCAGTATGTACGTACGTACGTATGTATGCATGCATGTATGTGTCTATGTATGAATATATATATATATATATATATATATATATATATATATATATATATATATATATATATATATAATTATATTGCTTTTTCTTTCGAAAAATTATAGAACTGCTTCGAAGTGGTCAGGTTTGACCCGAGGCGCTAGATAGTAAATAATATAATTTAAAGAAGAAACAGAAATTAGATAATTATCTTGTATTTATGACATACATTAATACAACAAATACATTAAGACATTCAGAACATATTAAGAATATAATAGAAATAAGAAATATATGAAATAAGAATATACATGAAATATAAGCAACAAAAAATTCGATATGTGGAGTGAGTGATATAGCGAATATAATAAAACATTAAAAATTAAGTTAGAAATTACAATGACGGCAGTTAGAAACCTGAATGAAGAATTTAAAAGTCAGAGAAATATATTTGTTTTAATAGTTCTAAAAATATATAACGGGTTACAATAACAGATTAGAGGTATTTCTACGGTTGTTTCGAGAGTCCATTTTTTATACGTGAAGTATAAAATTCACGCCTTAAGATGGATGTTATCCTACCATCTTGGTCGTGGTGTATCCCTGTGTCTCCATCCGGTTGATTTTCCCTGTAAAACTTTCTCAGTGATTCTTTCTTGGGACATTCTTCCCACATGTCCGTCTTATCCACGCTGCGATCTCTCAATCTGGAGCGGCTCTACCTAGAGCGCATCTCTGATGTCGGAGCTTCGCATTCTATCGAATAGACTTACTTCAGAGATCCTTATTCACAATAATATTTTTTTCGATCATTTTCCATGAATACTATAAACTAGTCAGATTAATATTGAAAACAGAACTCAATGCAGAAAACAAGATAATAGGTATTAACAATCTAGCCGTCCCAGTTATAAGTTACAGCTACAATATTCTTAACTGGACACTAAATGAGCTAATCAAAATAGACAGGAATACTAGAAAAATAATGACAGGATTTAGGATACACCACCCATAATCTGACAAAGAAAGGCTATATATGATACATATCAAAGGTGGTTGAGGCCTTATACAGCTAGAAAACTATTACAAAATAAGCACTATAGGACTACAGAAATACCTACTTCACAAGCAAGGAAAACTAATACAATTCACCACAAAACACGAACAGAACAAAAAACTTTTTTCAGTCTTTAAGGAAGCTGACAAATACAAAAAAAAGAAGTCATAGTACTTAATAATTATGAAGAAAAAGAAGAAATAACCAAATCTGTAAAAAATACTGAAAGCCAAACTAAAACTGGAACAGCAACGGATCATGATAAAGCGATGGCAAGAAAAACTCCTTCATGGCAAATATTGGGTTAAGATAAACAGAAAAGAAATAGACAAAGCAAAATCCCAACAATGGCTGAGAAGCTCAGGACTCAAAGTAGAGAATAAAGGATTTTTAATAGCAGCACAATATCAAAACCTACCTACCAGAAACCATTAAAGACATGTAATCAAAAGAAATATAAGTAACTTTAGAATATGTGGAGATGGAAAAGAAACAATAAATCATATTGTCTCTGGCTCTCCAACCCTGGCTAAGAAGGAATACATTCACAGACACGACAGAGTTGGGACCTAAATACACTGGAAACTATGCAAACACTATGGAATAACAACAGAAAAAAAGATGATATAAGCACACGCCCAGAAAAGGTCACAAAAAATGAGAATGCATCCATACTCTGGGATATGCCAATGCACACAGATAGAGAAAATAAGGCCAATAGGCGTCAGATATAGTTGTCAGAGATCACCAAGAAAACATGCTTTCTAATCGATGTATCAATACCAACAAATGACGATGTTTCTCTAAAAGAAACGGAGAAACTTTCTAAATACAAAGATCTGGAAATAGAGGTAACACGGATGTGGAGCCTAAAAGCAGAAACAATTCCTATCATAGTAGGCGCATTAGGTATGATAAAAAAGGACATTCAGACTAACACATGACAAAAACACCAGGACTTACAAGCATATATAACATACAGAAAATAGCACTACTAGGCACCGCATACATCCTACGTAAACCACTTTCAATACAGTGAAAATAAGAGCGCAACAACAAACTACAGTACATACTCAAGGCACACAGAACTGTGCTCGGTAGTGCAGTGAAAGCACGTGAAAAAATAAGACTACTGGATAATAATAATAATAATAATAATAATAATAATAATAATAATAATAATAATTAACAACCAAATATCAAAGCTTATAATATGCAGAAAGTGACCCTGTGAGGTCTCTGACAAAAAGCTGCTGTCCGCTCTCATAGAATCTACCAGAGGAAATAAGAGCGCTCTGGGAAGTAAAACAACAACAACAACAACAGCATTAATGGTTTCAAATTTTGCCACAAGAGCACCAGTTTTGGGGGAGGGGATGAGTCGATTACATCGACCCCAGTATTCAACTGGTATTTATTTCATCGACCCCGAAAGGATGAAAGGTAAAGTCGACCTCCGCGGAATTTGAACTCAAAACGGAGCGACGGGCGAAATGCCGCTAAGCACTTCGTCCATTGCGCTAACGATTCAGCCAACTCGCCGCTTCGATAACAACAACGCAAAGTCGAGCTCGGCTTAATTTGAACTGATAACAGTAATAATAATAATAATAATAATAATAATAATAATAATAATAATAATAATAATAATGATAATAATAATAGTGATTTTAAATTTTAGAATAAAGACAGTTGTTTCGGGGAAGAGGTAAGTCGATTACATCGACCCCAGTGCTCAACTGGTACTTATTTTATCGACTCCGAAGGATAAAAGGCAAAGTCAACCTCAGCGGAATTTAAACTCAAAACGTAAAGACGAACGAAATGCCGCTAAACATTTTGCCCGGCGTGATAACCATTCTGTCAGCTCGCCGCCTTAATAATAATAATAATAATAATAATAATAATAATAATAATAATAATAATAATAATAATAATAATAATAATGATGATGATGATGATGATGATGATGATGATGATGATGATGATAATGATGATGATGATGATGGTGTGTCAAATTTTATCATAAGGCCAGCAATTGAGGAGTGGGTAGTTGATTACATTGACCTCAGTACTTGACAAGTTCTTTATTTTATGGAAGGGATAAACAGTAAAGCTGATCTCAGCAGTATTTGTGCATAAATGTAAAATGTCGGAAGAAAAGCCACTAATCCTTTTGTCTCACATGCCAATAATTCTGAAGGGAGCAAGAAGTCGATTACATCGATCCCGGTGCTCAAATGGTGTTTATTTCATAGTCTCCCTCGAAATGATGAAAGGTAAATTCAACCTCGGTGGAGTTTGAACTCAGAACATAAAAACTGGACGAAACGTCTCTAAGTATTTAGTTCGATGCGCCATGATTCTACCGGTATGCCGCCCTACAAGCAAAAATTCTTTCTATTACAGACATTTAGGGAGGCGGGTATTCAATTGCATCGACGCCAGTACTTGACTGTCAATTATAATACTGACCCCAAAAGGTTGAATGACAAAAGTCAACCTCAGTGTCTAGGTTTGTGGAGTGACTATGAATATTTATTAATGAAATTTTAGTATAATTCATCCTGCAGTTAATTAAAAGCTGCAATATTTCAAACAAACAATTTAGCTTACACAGGCCTAAGTATCTAGCGACAAAGATGTTATTTCAATGCTTCGAATATGATATAACTACCAGTAAAATGGTTTGCTTCTAATAAGTAAGATTATTTAACTGTTTTCTGGTTAGAAAAGAAAAAATATGTGAATTTATTACCATAACTAAGGAGAAGCATGTCAACATTCATACGACACATTCGAGCAAAATTTTCGTCACTTCCCATGAACCTCTTCAATGTCCTCCGTTAACAACTACACCACCAACACAAAGAACCGCTCAGGAACAACAGCAACTGTCTATGTACATATAATGCAACTACTTTTAAATGGAGGTTGAGTGGTTAGCGTTCAGTTACATAAAGGTGAATCTATCTTGGGTAGTCTTTGAGAGACTTGCGTATCCTTACTTGTCATACAGCTATTCAGGCTGTTTCTCATAGCAGTATTTATATTAGAAAAGTTACTATCATGTTTTCTTTCAAAATATTAGTGTGTTTGATATCAATATTGTGAGTGTCTTGATTGTTAGTGCAAATAGGAAATCTCGCTAAAGAAAAGTTCCGTGTTAGCATTCTGTATGCTTGAAAACGAATTCGAAAAGTTCTTATTGTTCCACCCACTTTTTTATGTATGGTTTACGGTATTTGGTACCATTTTAGACAATCTATTTCTACCTCTGATATTAAGGTGAGTGCATGGGGGTACCTAATCACTATTCCTCTTTTAATTCCTAGAATCCTTCTTGATATATTGAGAATTGTTTTATCTTCTAAAAATTCAGGCTTCCGTTATTGTATAAATGGGTGAAAGCGTTTCTATTACACATTGAATTAGGGTTAACTTCAGTGTACGTGTAAATTTTCAGAGAAACTCGAGTAGTCGATAGAATCAACGATATTAACTGTTGATGAGTATGAGACTTTCACTGTAAAGTCATTAAGAATACAATATCTATGCCGAAGCTGAATGTTTTCCATTAATCTATCAAATAGATATACCAAGCTTCTTACGTACTTAACTCATAGTTATACCATGTTACATTTCTTTACCTAGTTTTCTTAGTGTAAGTTTTATCCAGAATTATTTTTTGTAGAGTACTTATCTTATTATTATAATACTTAGATTTTGGTCTGTTACCATTGTTACCATTACTTTTAGAATTTTCCACAGAATGTTGTCTAGCATCACCAGCATTAGAGTTATTGTTTCTATTCATTTTCCCATTATCGGATACGATATTATCGGATACGATATTATCGGATACACCTATAATAATACCATTATTAACTAGATTAAAATTAGAGTTTACGTTAATATGTGTTTTTATCCCTTTACAACGAGTAGCTGTTGTAGTTGTTCTTTTCTCAGTCACAGTTTGACACTTAGGTGAATTTATTATCCTATCAACAGTCCTCCATTCATCTGCACTAAAGAATTTAGTCATGTTATTATACTTGTATCTATTTATTCTTATACTATAATCAGTAAGATTATTAATGGATGTAAGTTTAGTATTAGCCTTATCGATTTTTAATGTAATTGTTTTTTTCTACTTTCAATTGAATATTGATTTGTAGGAAAGGCAGTTTATTGTTACTTACTTTTCGGAAATAGTCATCTTCACTGTCTGGTTTATTTGTTTATGGAATCAAGTCGTATAGAGGGTATATTTTAAGGTGCATATAAATAATAGTAAATACATATATAACTTTACATATATATTATAGTATAATTTATAGTAGTACCTTTGTATATTTCAATATATATGTGCATAAGATAATATAAATATCTATGTATATATACGTTTGTATATTCGTTTTGCAAGATTCTTGATGTGAATCCGTGTGTTGAAACATATATTGTTGTATTTGGGGATGGTCATGCTGCCAGTTTAGCCAAAGAAAACACACGCACTATATATTCGGTGTTCACTTGATTCAGCTTTATTTTATATTAATTGTATTTCGGAAGATCGTTAGTAAGGAGAGACATGAAAAAGAAAGAAGAAAGCAAAGGACCACTGATGAGGTCACAGAAGTGTGACGAAAGAACTCTGGCCGAAATACAATTAATATAAAATAAAGCTGAAGCAAGTGAACACCAAATATAAGTGCGTGTGTTTTCATTGGCTAAACTGGCAGCGTGACCGTCCCCACATACAAAATATGTAAATGTAATATTTAAGCCTGCGAGCTGGGTCAAAATGCTTTGCGGTATTTCATTCATCATTTCGCTCTGAGTTCAAATTCCGCCGAGACCAATTTTTGCCTTTCAACTCTTCTTATTGTGGAAAAGGCGTAAGGGGGCAAGCTGAAAAAATCGTTAGCACGCTTGACGAAATACTTAGCGGTATTTTTCGCGTCGCTACGTTCTGAGTTCAAACACCACCGATGTCGACTTTGCCTTTCATCCTTTCGGGGTTGATAAATTAAGTACCAATGGAACACTGGGGCCAATCTAATCGACTAGCCCACTCTCTCCAAATTTCAGGCCTTCTGCTTTTAGTAGAAAAGATTATTATGGGAAAGGCGGCGAATTGGCAGAATCGTTAGCACACCGGACAAAATGCTTAGCGGCATTTCGCCCGTCAATACTTTCTGAGTTCAATCTCCACCGAGGTCGACTTTGCCTTTCATACCCTTTCGGAGAAGACCATAGAAAAATTATTATGAACGCTAAGTGAACACAAAATATACAGTGCGTGTGTCTTCATTGGCTAAACTGGCAGCATGACCGTCCCCAAATGCAAAATATGTAAAATATAATATTCAAGCCTGTGAGCTGGATCAAAATGCTTGGCGGTATTTCATCCATCATTACGCTCTGAGTTCAAATTCCGCCGAGACAGAAAAAACACGTCTGTTCTTTATGAAGACCAGACCAGTGGGCAGAAAGAAAGAACCCCTTTCGTCACGTGTCAGAGACGAGAGAGTCAAGGAGGAAGAGAAGCAGTGAAAGAGAGAGAGGGAACGGTGAAAGGGAGAGAAGAATAAGGAAAGGGTGGGAGAGAAAAACAGAAAGGGTGAAAAACAAGAGAGGGAGAGAGATAGTAGAAGAGTGCACATTGTAATTATTAAGATAAAACTTGAAAAAAGATGCGTGGCGTTCGATCATATAATAATATAAATACTATATAAATATATGCATATATCCATACATATATGTACATACCTACATCTATATGTATACATACATGCATATATGGGTACAGGACATAAAAAAAACCTTAAACACAATGAGAAACGAAAACATAAAAGCGAAAACAGAAAACGAACTTTTTTCGAACAACGAAAAAAACATGGATAGATATACGTACATATAGATACACAGTCACAGACATATCACACAAACACGCATGCAAATACATACATACATACATACATACATATATATGTATATATATATATATATATATATATATATATATATATATATATATATATATAGTTAAAAGAACACAAAAAACAATAACAAAAAAAACAACAAAGTCAGGACGTGATACAGATAGTGTTATTGGACGCTCGGGAAAGGAAGGAGAGAGAGTATCACGTTTCGGGCGGAGCCATTCGTCGGAAAGACAGAAAGTTCGGAGAATGGAAAAACGGAGGAAGAGGAAAATGGAACCGATGCCCACGAGGTTACATTGTGAAAGGACCGGAAAAGGAGGTGGTGGGGGAAAAGTTCTTTCTAAGACAGGAGAGTGAAAAAGGGAGGTGAATATCTGTGCGTGCGCGAGAGTCTGCGAGTGTGTGTGTGATAACAGAACGTGTGTGTGCGTATGTATGTATGTGTGTGTGTGCATGGTTTGGTGGTTTTTCTGTTAGTGTGTATGTGTGTTTGTGTGTGTGCGTGTGTGACGTAGTTGAAGGAATTAGTAGCAGGAATAGTTAGTGGGTGCTTATGGACAATGGTTAGTGGAGGGTCAGCAGGCAATTTTTGAATATGTGTGTGTTCGTGTATGTTTGTGTGGGGTTGTAGGTGTTGGGTACGTGTGCGTGTGTGTATGTGTATGTTTTTGTGCGTGCGTGTGTGTTTGTGTGTATGTGTATGTTGTGTATATGGGCGTTGCTGTGTACGTGTGTGTGCGTGCGTTTGCTATTGTATGTGCGTGTGTTGTTTATACCCATGTGTGTGTGATTGTATGCGTGTCTGTGTGAGTGTGTTGTGTTGGTGAGAAATGTGTGTGCGTCTGTGTGCGTGTGTATGTGTATGTGGTTGTGTGCGTGTGTGTATGTATATGTGTGTGGATGTGCGTGTGTGTGTGGGATTGTGATATGTGTGGGGTTGTGAGTGTTAGGTACGGATGCGTGTGTGTGTATGCGGGTGTGTGTTTATGTGTGTCTGTATGTGTGTCCGTGTGCTTGTGTGTGCGCGTATGTGTATATTTTTTGTGCGTGCGTGTCTGTGTATATTGTGTATGTTTTCGTGCGTGCGTTGTGTTGTGTATGTGAGTGAGTATTGTGTATGTGAGAGGTGTGTGTGCGTGTGTGCATGTGTGTGTGTGTATGTGTGTACGTGTATGTGTGTGTATGTGTGTGTTTGTGTATGTGAGAGGTGTGTGTGCGTGTGTGTATGTGTATGTGTGTGTTTATGTGTGTGTGCGTGCGTATGTATGTGAGAGCGTAATGATGTGTGCCAGGTATGTGTGTTATTTTGTGTGTGCACTCCTGTGTGTGTGTGTGTGTGCATGTGTATGCGGCTGTGTATGTACGTGTATGTAGGCGTGCGCGTATATATGGGTGTGTGTGTGTGTCTGTGTGTGTATAGGGCTGTGTAAGATGTGTGTCTCTACCACTGTGCTTGTGTGTGTGAATATATGTGCATTCGTCTATATGTGTGCGTGAGGGCGCGCATGTATGTTTGTCATGTGTGTGGGCGGTATATATGTAAGGTGTGTGGGAGGGGTGTGTGTTAGGTGTATGGGAGGTATGTGTGAATGGGGGTATATATGGGTTATGTGTGCAAGGGTGTGTATGCTTGGGTGTGTGTGTGTGTGTATGCGCAAGTGTGCGTGTGTATGTGCGTTTGTATAAGTGTGTGGGCGAGTCTGAGCGTGTAAGTGCATGCAATATGTGTTGTGTGTGTGTGGTGTGTTGGGGGGGGGGGTAGGTGTGTTTACATATGTGTGTATGGGTGCGTGTATTTTTTGTGTGTGGGTATGTGTGCGTGTAGGAAGGGATGAAATAAATTGTGGAAAATTGTAGTGATTGTAATAAAAAAGTGAATAATGGATATAATGTAAAGTGGATGGGGGGGGGGGGGGGGTAAAAAAATAATATATAAAAAAGAATAATAAATAAAGAAAAGTGTTGCATTGTCGTAAAGGGGAGAGTCATAAGGAGGAGGGGGCTGTGTTGAGTCCGAAGGGGAAAGATGATCTAAGGTTAAAAATATAGCGCTGTTCCAAGTGGAGTCGCGAGGGAGTGGACCCATGGTGCAGGGCGAGGCCAAAAACGGAGATGTTAGAGGGGGAGTGGTTGGCCAAGTGGAAGTGACGGGCGACGGGGGAGTCCGAACCTAGCCGAACGTCCCTTAGGTGTTCGGTGAAACGGTCGGCCAGCCGGCGGCCCGTCTGCCCCACGTAGAGTTGGTTGCATAGGGTGCATTTGATGCAGTAAATAAGGTTGGAGGAGGTGCAGGTGAAACTGTGTGGAATGTGAAGAGTGTGTAGGTTCGACCCTGTGACAGAGGTAGTGTTGGTGATGAAGGGGCAGGTGTGACAGCGGGATCTGGAGCACGGGAAGGAGCCAGGTGGGCGTGGGGAGGAAGAGGAGAATGTACTACGGACCAGTAGATCGCGTAGGTTACGGGCGCGTTTGAAAGAGGATAGGGGTGGGTTAGAGAAAATGGGGTGGGTGGTGGGATCGAGCTGGAGGCGACGGAAGGCCCGTAGGATCCTCCGACGAAGGGGTAGGGTGGAAGGGTGGAAACGGAGTGGGAAGGAGGTACGGTTAGGGGATTGGTGTGGGGGAGGAGAGAGGGCGGTGATGCGGTCGATTCGACGAGCGCGGGCGAGGACGGATTGGACAAGGTGGGAGGGGTATCGTCGATGCATGAACAGACGATCAAGATACTGGGACTGGGTCTCGAAATCCTGGTCCAGGCTGCACAAACGTCGGAGGCGGAGGAACTGGGAGTAGGGGATGGCCCGTATGGTGTGGAATGGATGGAAGGAGGAGAAGTTGAGGTAGAGGTGGGAGTCAGTGGGTTTGAAGAAGGCGGAGGTAGTTAGAGAGTTGGAGGGGTGGTTGATGGAAAGAGAGATGTCGAGGAAGTTAACAGAGGTGTCAGAGATGTCAGAGATGTCAGAGGTGTCAAGAGCAGGGTGGAAGTTAGAGAGGAAGGAGATGAAAAGGCAGAGCTGTTCGCGGGAGAGGGAGGTGGCTCCTATATAGTCATCTATGTAGCGACCGTATAGTTCTGGGGTCGGACCGGAGAATTGGGAGAATACTTGGGCCTCAATGTAACCAAAGAAGAGGTTGGCATAATTGGGACCCATTCTCGGTAGACATACATTTAAAGAGACATGTTCATACCTACACACACAACCACATATGCACTAATTTATTTACTCATAAATACATACATTAATACACATGTACATACATAATTAAGATTAGTCTATCACAGCACAGGAATCCGTGTCTGCTGGAATTTTACAACGTGACAAATCTGTGGGAGATGGTATGGGTCTAGAAAAGTAAGTGGTCAGTTTTTTTTTTTCATAAAATCAGTATATGAGAATATGTGGCACTCTCTGGATATAACCACTGATGCAAAGTATATAACTATCTTCAAACAACACGAAGCAGGAATAGGAGTTTGAATTTGAAATTAATAAATACGAAGATGAATAGTGTTCATACAGATATTTCTTTTTTATACTACGAAGTTCTTACAATATCTATTTGGTAGGAATCATGTATAGTACCATTTCATTCTTTTTATAAATCTTCGGCACGATATAACCTGTAACTTATTAATTATATACATTGCGAAGAGAGACATTTCAATAAAATTAAAGATGAAATTAATTACAGTCTGGAAGAAACTCATGGGATGTTTCTTTTTTTCTTTTGTGTGTGTGTGTGTGTGTGTATTGGCTGATTAGGAATCGAAAGAAAGTATGTCTTTGGTGTTTATGTACAGAATAAATGCCATTTTCATTTACTTCGTGGAAATGTTTTAACGTTGCCACTAGCTTCAACACCAGCCAACAAAATAATTCCCGATGTATTGTTGAAAATGTAGACATCTTTTAAGGCTGTTATCTTATATATGTAATCCTTGGCGTTGTCGAACGAATATCCTTTCATAAGGACAAGTGTTCTAACCATCCTTAGAATGTAAAAAAAAAAAAGGAAATAACTTAAATACGGATGAAGAAGCATAACAATGTTGACTAAGGTATTGGTACCATCCTGACGACTCTGATACGTGTCTGCATATGAGTGAATATATACAGACTCAGAGATTTAATATGTATGTATGTATGTATGTATGTATGTATGTATGTATATCGTTTATCTGTTGTACAATTTCTCTTTGCGGAATGTTATTTATGATATCCATGTACACTACAGAAGGATCGTGGAAAAGATCTGCAAAGTGTTCTCTCCATCTAGTCATTATTTCAGGAGGATCGTTAATAATCCCATTTCCATCTTTTGAATGCAAGGGAACATATGATAAAGATTGGGGTCCAAAAGCCTGCTGTAATAAACTATAAAAACTTTTAATGTCTTTCTTGTCATAGGCCGCCTGCACTTCCTCAGACAAATTTCTCCACCAAGTGTCTTTAAGCCTCCTGAGTTCTTGTTTGTATGTTTGCTTCCTGAGACTTGTACAACATTTTTAGTCGCACTTTGCTCTTTACGTAGAGAGGTGCTGTTAGGACTGGTTGCAATGCCTGGGAGCAAGAGATAATTCAGCGCTGAACAATTGGAACTGAAATCACCAGTGAATAGTGGGTATGTATTATGTGTGATCGTGTTCTTTTGTCAAAAGCAGGATACGAGAATCATATGAAGTCACAAAACTTATAAATATCTAGACTTAGAAGACATATGCTAGTTTACAAAAACATTCCTTCAGAATCAGATTCCAAATGGCGAAGAAGTAGAAGAAATTTGAATGTCATTTGTGTTTTAAACCTTGCCAGACAGCAGTTGGCCTTAAAACCATCTGAGGGCTCATCAACAGAGGGATTGTGCTGCGATGGGGTGTGGTGTGTCTGTTGATGGGACGGCTATCAGCTGTCACGATGAAGGAATCATTATGTATGTACTGTGTATGTATGTATATATATATATATATATATATATATATATATATATATATATATATATATATATATATATATATATATATGCACACGAGAGATTTAAAGAAGAACGTTACGACCGAGAAGGTGAATCACAGACTTTTTTGTGTGCACATTTTGTAACAGACCGTGGCTTTCTTTTGCTAGGCTCAAATCTCATTTACGAATCCATGGAAAACGAACCTCCACCAACTATTCTGCCTATATGTCTGTGCACACTTTTCAATGCAATGCATTCCAGAAGGTCTGCAAATCTACGGAGGTCCCAAAAGACATTTTCAGATCGACAAAGATCACAAATTAACTGCAGCTCTTGGTGGTCCAAATCCGATATGCAATCTATGTGGATGTCAAAGCATTGTCTGGTTTAAAAAGCCACATCAGATGGCATGGTGGTTCTAAGGTGTAGGTACAGGAGGTGGTCAAACTCTGCATAAGGAGTAGACAACAACCATTTATATATATATATATATATATATATACATATATATATATATATATATATATATATATACATTGGCACACGCACGCACACATACACAAACATATATATTTATAGACATATTGTTGCGTACTGCGACCTCCCAGTACCACCACCAACACGGGGTCAACAGTCTAGTCAGTTGTGAGAAAAAACGGCAGGCCAGCTCAGTAAACCAAACTAACAAACCGTTGAGTATAAGCAAAATAAAAGAAATAGGAGAATAAAAATTTATGGAATATATTTTAGTGAATTCTTTTATTTACCACTGAAATGTGTAGACTTGTTTTGGTGATCTCTTTTTTTAATTTTCGGTCAGTTAATTGATTTATTTTTTTATCTTTTTCGACTAGAGTCTGTTGTTACTTTCGATTC
>NC_142933.1:47811250-47823750 GCF_046866305.1 Octopus bimaculoides | reverse complement strand
CTAAGAGTCAGAAATGATTACATTATCATTGGACAAGAAATCAAGTTTGATCTGGATAAGTGTTCATATTTGGTGATCAAATAACGAAATATTATCGACCAGGCAATGAATATAGATACTATTGGATTCTTTATCTCCTTTCTCCAATGATGAATGTTTCAAATACCTCAGAATTAACGAGTGTATTGTATTTGTTGACGTAATCAGTAAAGCTAGAATGACAAAAGAACACTTTAGCAACCTTAAGAAGATATGGAAATCAGTACTGTCTGCATTCAATAAAGCCATGTTATCTCACAATGCTTTGAATATATCCGCATATTGAACATCAGAACAAGAAAGATACTAACAACGCCTGCTAACTTCTTCATCAACAGTGACACTGACAGGTTCAATGTTAAACGAAGTGATGGAAAGAGAGGTATAAGTCTAAACGGCTTTTGTATATCCCATCGTGTCATGAGTGCATCACGTGTACACTCAAGGGCGAAGACAGTAACTACACGAAATTAAAGGATAACTCCTGAATAGGCATTTTTACCATGTGAACCAAGTGTGGCTGAACTAACTTATTTAATCAGAGATTTAGAGAAGAACGTTATCATACCAGCAGAACGTTATGTATGGTGCATAACCTGCAAGTGCCTGTGATAAACGCATCATATCTCGCTTTTGCTGTACAAGAAAACGAAATGTGAACTAAATACTTAATCGATATTTTGTGATAGAAAATGTCGATGAGCGGAAGATATTACCCCTATCAGCAGCAGCTGTCCAAAAATGTCCGCAAGATACTACCGTCCGATAAAATATGTCATTGTCGCTAAAATAGTTCACAATGTTATGCGCAAAAGATTCCCTTGCAGGCCATTCCAAAGGCATGCTTGGATCACAATATATTCACACCGTTAAAAATAAAGAATGCTGGAGGAAATATCCCACGAAAATAGAAACCCATTCTAAATACCACAGGTCACATATTTTCAACGGGAGGAGGAAGAAAATCATGTACTATTTTACAGATCAGTTACAGGCAGATACGAATGCTTCGTTAAAAGTTTGGGAAAGAGAGAACATTTATGGAGAGCTAATATGAAATTTATAACTCGCATATCTTGGCTATATATTTTCATTTGTACAAATTATCATAGGTGCACAAAGCTATGGAGCACATATTTGCATAAAAGCCTAGAAATGCTGGGTTTTATCAAATTGATAAAGAATGATTATCAGTTATAGAATGTAGATTATGAAATCAAATTACATTGGCAAATCTTCCGAGATGTGTAGCTCTCATTCGTAACTTTACTGAATTAATAATAGTGTTGCCGTCACTGGTTCAACAACAACTGTGTTAAATTGGTTAAGAAATAAATTTATATATTTCCTATTAGGAGGAGGAAAGCCTCATAAACAAAGAGAATGATTTTAGTGCTAACAAAGCATCTCAGAATAGAGTTGTATAGACAAAACTATCGGGTTACAGAGAGCGCAGCATGGTGTTCCCATGATTAATCGCATAATTGTATTGTTACCCTGTTGATTATAGGCTACGCTTATGGAAGAAGGTTAGTACACACACATATACACAATCACATATATATACACAACTACATACATATGCATAATGATATACATCCTTACACACATATACGTTCTTATATACATATATATTTAGATACATGCGTATAAACTATACACCTAAAATTGATATTTACTCTCTGACGAGCATATTTACGTATATTTGCACTTATTGTTTATATATATATATATATATATATATATATATATGTACATTCATATATATATATATATATATATATATATATATATATATATATATATATATATATATATATATATATATATATATACGTATAAACATATACATACACGTTCACACACACCACTCACATGTATACCTACACACCTGTATATATATATGTATATATATATGGATATATATATATATATATATATATATATATATATATATATATATATATATATATATATATATATATATATATATATATATATCGACACGTCTACACATACAGGCATAAATATAAATTTATACCTCTACCAACACACGCGTACATATGGACGCACGCATACACAAAGAGCTTTGCGTGTCTGTGTGCGCACGCGCGTACAAGGTGAAATTCCATAAACTTTGAGACGTACTATGCGAGGTAGTTATAAATGTCCTACATTATTGTAATTTTAGTACATCATTACTATACATTTAATAAGCTGATCTGGCAACTTATTTATTCTAGATCAGTGGTTTTCAACCAGGGTTCCGTGGAACGTTAGGGTTCCGCCAGTACAGTCCAGGGGTTCCGCAAGAAGTTACATAAATGCTAAAATCGACAGTAATTTTTAATTCTCCTGTTCAGATATGTGTGTACATGTTAGGCCTACGTGTACATCTACGAGTTGCACGCCATCGTAGATGACCCTGATCCTTGGTGTATACATGTACGTGCACATCTACGAGTTGCATGCCAGCTTAGATGATAGTTTAGTTTTCTTTTGTAAAATACGAGTGACTATATTTGGAAGAAACGTGTTAACTGCGTAAGCCATTTAGGTGTTGTTGTTAATCCGCCTTTTAAAAGATCTTTAGCTTTTTAAAAGGCGTTTTTGTAAAATGTTTTTCTTGTATGACGTCTATTAATATTTGGTCAAATATTAAGATTAAAAAATTCGAAAGAATTAAATATGCAGAAAAGAAAATAGGAAATAGGGAAACTGATCCTAAATTATAAGATATGTAAATATGCATAAATATTAATTCCTTACAAATTTCTAAATTAGAACATTTTAAATTCAAATCCGAAAATCTATTTTATTATTATATGTATATTGTTTAAATATAATGAAATACCTATTACTAAAAAAAAAAACATTAATAAAAAAGCTAAATTTTACATAATTAAACTCGCTTCATTTTAAAGATCATTTTGTCCTACCACTATTAGGTTTGCTTTTATATATATACAATTCTGCTTACAGCCTTACAAGTATGGATAAACTTCTGAAAAAACGTAAGTTAGATACAGATGAAGAGACGCAGGGTCTGAGGCAGTCTCTTGAAGCTGCAGCCACTGCCAGTGATGCCTCTTCGAAATTACCAAGAAATGATAGAATTAACCTGCAACTAAAAGTTCGTCAATATTGTGAAAACTACATAACTCTGGGATTTACTTGGACTGGAAACCCAAACTTCCCTTCACCTTTGTGTACTGTTTGTGGGGTGAAGCTGGCTAATAGTGCTTTGGCACCAGCCAAACTGAAACGACATTTAACAACAAAACATCCATAGTTGTCAGGCAAAAATGAACAATATTTTAAAAGAGAACTGGCATTTAATAAAAGGCAAGTTTCTATGTTTTCCAAAAAGTTCAAGTTGAGTGACAAAGGACAAGAAGCAAGTTATGCTGTGGCGGAGATTATGCTGTTGCAAGAAAAATGAAATCTCATACCATCGCTGAAACTCTAATTTTACCTGCATGCCAAGAAATAGTGAGGATGATGTTTGGAGAGGATGCTGTATCAGAGCTAAATAAAATTCCACTTTCTGACAACACAATAAGTAGGCGCATTCAAGACATGTCAGGAGACATTGAGTGCAATATTAAATCAAAAATACTGAAATATAAGTTGTTTGCACTTCAAGTTGATGAAAGTACAGACGTCACTGGTTAGGCACAGCTCCTTGTATTTGTTCGTTTTATTAATCATGAAGCTATTGTAGAAGACTTCCTGTGTTGCAAAGAGTTGCCAGAAACAAGAAAAGGACAAGATGTATTTGATGTTTTGAATTCACATTTAAAGTATTGTGGATTGAACTGGAAAAACTGTGTTGGTATTTGTACAGATGGTGTCCCTGCAATGACAGGATGTCTTAAAGGCTTTGTCCCAATCGCACAAAAACAAAATCCAAATATTATCCATACTCATTGTTTCATTCATAGAGAAGTACCAGTTGCTAAAACTCTTGAACCTGAACTAAAATCCGCATTGGTAGTGAAAATAGTCAATTACATCAAGATGAGGCCACTTAAATGTCGACAGTTCGCGAAACTTTGTGTGGGTATGGAAGCAAACCATTCCACCTTAATCCAGCACACAAAAATACGATGGTTGTCAAGGGGAAAAGTATTGTCTCATTTTTACGAATTAAGAGAAGAGTTATTGACCTTTTGTTTGCAAGAAAACCTGAAAGACTTTGTAGAATGTTTGAGTGATGACCGTTGGTATTCCAAGTTAGCATATCTTGCCGATATATTTCATGAGCTAGACCTCTTGAACAATGGCATGCAGGGTAGGAACGAAAATATCTTGTCTTCCACTGAAAAAATAAATGCTTGTCAGAAGAAACTGACAGAGTGGAGAAAACGCATAGCTGCTGAAAATTTGGAAATGTTTCCAAGTGTTTTTAAAAGGAATTGGCAAGAAATTGCGCTACTGATTTTGAACCATTTGCACACTTTGTTAACAAATCTTGATAAATATTTTCCATCGATATCTGTTGACCAGTACGACTGGATTAGAAACCCATTTGTGGTATTTGAGTCATTTGAAGAACAGTTCACATTAACAAAAGAAGAACATGCCTGTGTTTTAAATAACAAAACATTAAAGTTGAACCATTCTGAGCTTAACCTGAATGCATTTTGGTTGCTGATTGAAAAGGAATATCCTGCAATTGTCCAGAAAGCGCTGCGACTTCGTGTGCAGTTTGCAACCTCCTACTTGTGTGAATTTGGATTTTCAGCCCTGAAAACCATCAAGCACAAGAAGCGAGCACAATTGTTGTCTGGGGAAGATGAACTTCATGTGTGTCTTGCGCAAGAAACATCAGACTCAAGTTTCTCATCGAGTTTTTGTTGAGAATAAATATAATCTATTCAAACTAAAGTTTTTTAAATACATGTTTTAATAATAACTGTAGATGGAAGAATAAAATTCCATATGTACGTGACAATTTTTTATGTTAGTGTTGATTTGTAGGTTCGATTCTGGTTGGGGTTAACTCATCGTTTTTCAGTCATTTGTTTGCATTTAAAAATTATCGTTTCAAATCGGAAAATAAGATATTATTATGATATATTATTATACAGTAGTATATATATGCGTGTGTGGGTGGGGTGGTGGTGGTGTATACACATACATAGTTATATAAAAGTACCAACGTATATCACCATACTGCAGGTATGTATACCAATATGCAAAGGGAAACAGCAATGTTTAGTGGACGATTGGTAGGTTGTTTCGGGGCCTAGATATTATTGCCCACTTTGTTGCGTTTCGGTTGATAACACAGTTTCGCTATATGTTTAGCCAGCTCCATTCTGGAAATTTTTCTCTCGTAGGTGCTTTTCGATCTGGACGACCAAGTTCTGTCATTATTCTGAAAACTGTAGTTGCGAAAATCCAAAGCAAATTGCACACAAATTAGCAAAACAGTTCAATTCAGCTTACACTGTGATCATAAAACACCTGCATGAACAAGGAAAAATTTATAATACCTAATCAGCGGATCTCTCACCATTCGACCGCTTCTTAGTTTACTCAAAGTGTTGCTGCCTGTTCGTCATTGAAGAGTTGACCTGCTAATGAATTATCACAAGTGATGAAATGTTGGTTCTCCATAACCAGGGCCAACGAAACTGAGAATGGTTAGTAACTAATGGAAAAAGGAGAAACTATCCCCAAACCAGGAGTACACATGGAAAAACGAATGTTCTGTGCTTGTATGGTTATGAAGGACGTTATCTATTATAGGTTGTTGACTTGAAAAGAAAACCGTTATATATATATATATATATATATATATATATATATATATATATATATATATATGAAAGAAGGTTTGAAAATGCACTTATTTTAAAAATATTTATTTACTTAACCGGTTTCACTTTTTAGAAAAAGATTATCAAAGGTCTTTGAGAATAATAAAAAATGTTAAAAAACAATTTGAGTATTAAAATGCATATATACATTCTTTGATGACAAAATATATTTAAAGTATAAAGCTTTGTATGAACTTTGTAGTGTTACATACTGAATATCACACATTCTCTGATAATAAGATGAAAATGTTAAAAACAGTGTATGAAAATACATATATGGAAAAATACATATACATATTTTTTGATAATCAAATAAAGTTGAGGAGGAACTGACCTGGCTTTTTTCTCTTGTGTATATTGAGGGAATGTTTTGTAAAACATTCCCTCAATATACACAAGAGAAAAAAGCCAGGTCAGTTCCTCCTCAACTTTATTTGATTATCAAAAAATATGTATATGTATTTTTCCATATATGTATTTTCATACACTGTTTTTAACATTTTCATCTTATTATCAGAGAATGTGTGATATTCAGTATGTAACACTACAAAGTTCATACAAAGCTTTATACTTTAAATATATTTTATCATCAAAGAATGTATATATGCATTTTAATACTCAAACTGTTTTTTAACATTTTTTATTATTCTCAAAGACTTTTGATAATCTTTTTCTAAAAAAGTGAAACCGGTTAAGTAAATAAATATTTTTAAAATAAGTGCATTTTCAAACCTTCTTTCATATATATTTCCACTCGTACGGTATTCCACAACTTTACTTTATTATATATATATATATATATATATATATATATATATATATATATATATATATATATATATATATATATATATATATATATATATATATATATATGTGTGTGTGTGTGTGTGTGTGTGTGTACGTGTGTGTGTGTGTGTGCATAATAATATTAGGGATAATATCCAAAATTACAGGTAAAAACTCAATTAAAATCAATTTATTAAAAATTAAAATGAAATTAAGTTTCACAGTATAATATATATATATATATATATATATATATATATATATATATATATATATATTACCTTGGTCTTATGATATTTACTTTGTATTATATTATACTTATTTATTGTGATTTTAATTATTAATTTTTCTATATGTGACAGTGGATTTTCATCGATGAGTTCATGAAACTTGGTTCTTTTCCCTAAAACTATATATATATATATACAGACAGACAGACACACACACACAAACACACACACACAACCCACAAGAATAAACAAGAGAGACAGAAACAGGCAGAAACAAAGAAAATGCCCTGTATATTTGAATACTATGCAAATATTCTTTAAAAAAACTTTTCTTTTAACTTTACCAAAGTTTAATTGTTTTTCCATACTTACAGTTGAAAAAGTCTAAATGACTGAAACCGGTACTGAAATGCTTTTTATAGAATTATTTTAGCATTTTCTACTTTGACATTTTTGACTTTTTTTCCCATATATATCAACTCATGTGTTCCTTTTCAACCTTCTACATGTCTACATGTCTATAAGTGTATCCGTATATATATATATATATATATATATATATATATATATATATATATATATATATATATATATATATATATATATATATATATATATATATATATATATATATATATACGGATACACTTATAGACAGGTGGTGCATCGTGTTCTTCAACAAAAGAATTTATCTGAAGTTGCTCTGCGATCACTTGGACACGTAGCGTGTGATACACTGTGCACCTGTTTAGGCAACATATATTTGATGGAGGTAGGGATCAGGTGCACACCGCATACTATAAAGAAAACATTTGTGCTGGCTGTTGAGCAAGAAATTCCGGATTCGTGTTTTGCAGGCTACGTGAGACAACCATCACCATTATCATCATTATCAACATCGTCGTCGCGATCGTCGTCATCGTCGTGGTGGTGGTCGTCGTGGTCGTCGTGGTCGTCGTCCTCCTCCATCGCCTCCTCCCCTCCTTCCCTCCCCTCCTCCTCCTCCTCCTCATCATCATCATCTATCTATCTATCTATGTATCTGTGTATATATGCTTCTGCACACAGTCACAGATCACGCAGACACACATACATGCACACACACGCAGACACACGCACGCATACATATATATGTATATATATATATATATATATATATATATATATATATATATATATATATATATATATATATATATATATATGTGTGTGTGTGTGTGTGTATATAAATATATGTGTATGCGTATATATATATATATATATATATATATAAAGATGTATATATTTGTATATATAAGGCTACACAAATACATATGTGTGTGGATGTATATACACACACACACACACACACACACACACACACACATACATATATATATATATACCGTATTTTAACGTGTATAAGGAACCCTCCTTTGTCAAAAGTTAGGTTAAAAAAATTTGTGAGTTTCTTATACATAGATAGTATTATAAAACTTTACAAAACCTTTTTCCAAAATGTTAAGCCCCCAAATTAGGGGGTTCATTATACACGAGGGTTGCTTATATGCGTTAAAATACGGTATATATATATATACATATATATATATATATATATATATATATATATATATATATATATATATATATATATATATATTTATATATGCACCAACATTCCTTTACTTATTTTAACTGCCAATATAGTTAGGAGGAGGCATAAACAATCTCTTCACCCTCCTACCCTTGACCCAACGGACTATCGACAATGTGAAAGCTTAAGAGAGGGGAGGTTGCACCAGTAGTCGGGTGGTGCTAATTTTTATATCAGTGTATCAGAAATACAGAAACGAAGTTGCCTTGCACAACAGCACAGGGTGTTGCCAGACCAATAACGTGGCATATATATATATATATATATATATATATATATATATATATATATATATATATATATATATATATATATATATATATGTATATATATATGTGTGTGTGTGTGTGTGTGTGTGTGTGTGTGTGTGTGTGTATGTATGTGTGTGTGTGTGTGTGTATGCATATATATGCATAGTGTATATATATATATATATGCTTGTTTGTATGTATGCATGCATCAGCAGTGTGTCAATACGTGCATGTATATATTCCTATATATGTGTGTGTTTGTGTGTATACACACATACATGCATATATATTTATATTGAGAGAGAGAGGAGGGGAGAGAGAGAGGGAGATAAATCGAGGTAGGCATATAGATACAAAGCTGTTGCTTCTAGCGTGAATGTAAGGCATGAATGGAGTGCATAAGATATATAAGCATATATAACAAGTCATATCTTAATATATTTCATTTCTGTGAGAGACAGCTTGACGGACGATGGATTGACACATTGACATGTATCACTTAGTGTCAATTATGTAAGCGTTGCTATATAGTCACGCTGCCTGCATGTGTGTACATATCAGTACTTATGCGCATACATGTCACATGTATGCAATCTATCTATCTATCTATTATTATTATTATTATTATTATTATTATTATTATTATTATTATTGTTGTTGTTGTTGTCATCATCATTATTATTATTATTATTATTATTATTATTATTATTTTTCTAGGCGGCGAGGTGGCAGAATTGTTAGCATGCTGGGCAAAATGCTTAGCGACGTTTCAGCCGTCCACACGTTCTGAGTTCAAATTCCGCCGAGGTCGACATTGCCTTTCATCGTTTCGGGGTCGATGAATCACGTATCCGTGAAACACTGGGGTCAATGTAATCGACTAGTCCCCTCCCACCAAATTTGAGGCCTTGTGCCTTCAGTAGAAAGGATTCTTCTTCTTCTTATTATTATTGTTGTTGTTCTAGGTGGCGAGTTGACAGAATCGTTAGCACGCCGGAAAAAAAAGCTTCACGGCATTTCGTCCGTCTTTACGTTCTGAGTTCAAATTCCGCCGAAGTTGACTTTGCCTATCATCCTTTCGGGAAGGAAGAAATAGGTACCAGTTGAACAGTGGGGTCGATGTAATCGACTCATCCCCTCCCCTCAAATCACTGCCCTTGTGGCAAAATTTGAAATCATCATTATTATTATTATTATTATTATTATTATTATTCTAGGCCGCGAAGTGGTAGAATTGCTAGCACGCCGGAGAAAATACTTAGCGGCATTTCGTCTGTCATTACGATTTGAGTTCGAATTCTGCCAAGGTCGACTTTGCTTTCCATCTCCTTCCAGGGTCGATAAGATAAGTATCAGTTAAGCACTGGGGTCGATATAATCGATTTAACCCATCTCCCAAACTTGCTGGACGTGTGCCAAAATTCGAAACCATGATTATGATTATTATTATTATTATTATTATTAGCATTGTTTTTTTACTTATTTATTCTGAAGTGCTGTAGCATGTAATATATACACGTAGGTTCTACCATCCTTGCGATTTTCTTCTGTGGAAGATGTTTTTATTTATTTTAATAGTTTTGCCATGGATTTAGTCGGTAAAAACTAGAGGCATTTTGATATTTTGTCGTTGTTTATTTGTGCCATATAATCTGAGATAGGCTGCACGAGTTGATTATTTAAATAAGGGCATTCTATTGATACGTGGATAGATAGATAAATAGATAGATATATATACGTACATACATACATACAAACATTCAAATATTCATGTGTATATGTACATATGTGATATATATATATATATATATATAGGGAGAGAGAGAAAGAGATTTGATGTACTGTATGTAATATATATGACTATGTGTCTGTGCGAAAATATACGCAAATATTATGTATATATTATACATAAAAGAAATTGTTGTATACAGAGCTCAGGTGCACTACAACTAGGAAAAAAATATATATATAAATACACCCAATTATACACACATATACGCAAGTAGATACATGTACACACATAAATATACACACCTGTGTTAATTATTTCAAACAACCTCTTACAAATACCACCTTACAAATTTTATGTCTTTCAAATTTAGTTGTGAGCTATTATAAATTTGTAAGATAATTTCAGTGTCTTTTTAACAGATATCTGAAAGAAAAAGAAAGAAAAATGGTGACTTCCCACTACTAGAATCTCTCCTTCAATCTCAATCACACACAAGCCTCTTAAAAAATGTGATGGACAGAACAGGTGATTCCATTGGTTAATATAGTCCTACATACACTAGGTCGGAATGTGATCACATAGTCATGGATGCAGTATCTATATTCAATCAGAGTCGGCCTGTGGTTAAATAACAACAGCTGCAGTTGCTTCTTTATTTGGCAGTTAAAACAAATTTTAAATTGTAAGAAGTAATTCCGAGATTTTCTGAAGGTAATAGAGGGTTATTCATATATATATATATATATATATATATATATATATATATATATATATATATATATATATAAATCCGTTGGGTGCCCACATTTTTATTCTCTCTAATATATATATGTTTCGTTTAGTTAAAAAATTAAAGATGAATATTTTCTATATAATTAAATAAAATTATTAAATTCAGCTGCGTTAAAGAAATATGTTGAAGAAGGCAAATGAAAATTCATTTACATAAATGAAAAATAAATTAGACAAAGCACGTGTGACGTTTTTAAAAACACGTGGAGCAACTTATTGTTGCCGCTCCTCTTTATTCTATAGAATCAGAGACTTTGGTATTCACGTGCTTATTCTATTTATGTTTCCTTTCTCAGTGAAGTCATTAATGTCTGAACATTCGTAGTGTTTAGATATTAACGTATACAAAGTAAAAGAAATGTGATACTAAATAGGAACCAAGTGAGATAGATGTGTATGCGGTTTAACATCTAACAATATCTAGTGCTTACCAAATTTATCTGAATTTGGTCACGTGTCGATTACTATTCTCACATTTAAATTAGTATCAAGACTTTGGCCCCTTATCTTAAGCTGTCAGACCGAACCGATTATTTGCACTTTTATTAAACCTAGTAATTCAAGCTAGTTGCAGTGAAGAAAAAGCACGCAATATGTTTATCACCTCACATGTTCAATTAAACCAGAATGCCTAATGTAATTTTAAATACGTCAGTTATCCTCTATTTATGATGAAGTTCAAATTCATCAGACTATGCAGTTATTTCACTTCACTAACCAAATGCTATGTCTCTTCTTCTGTCTAGGTAGTATTTTTCTGTCTTTCTCCATCTACGTGAATCTATGTATAACGTCTGCGTATCTTTACACAGTAGAAGATAATCAACGAAAGCTAATTTAAAAGCGTGAATAGCTTCGTATGTTGAGAGCAAATCGTGATCTTCATTCCGCCTCTCTGCACTGAGGAGAAATTGAATTAGTTCAATTAGTTTAGATGGAAATACAGACATCTCAAACATATCTGTATATGTATTTACATACATACACACATAAACACACAAACACATACACATGTGTGTGTATGTATGTGTGCTTGTGTGTATGTGTGTGTGTGTATGCACGAATTTATAGGCGCTTGCCTGTAATTACATGAACTGGCAAATCGTTCGGTAAACAATCAAATCTATTTTAACTGTTTATATTCGCACCTATAACTATATTTTTGAGCTGCAGTATCTCTGCAAAAGATCGATTGACGTCAAAAGT
>NC_142933.1:47781250-47801250 GCF_046866305.1 Octopus bimaculoides | reverse complement strand
CTCACGAATTCTTTTCAAAAACTCGTTATTCGAGCCACATTTGATTTCTAAGTCGTTGCTTCCACTAGCACTCATCAATTGTAGCTTTTGCCTTAATTTACACACATCTTCATACTTCTTTCCTATTATTGATTTATTCTCATTCATTCTTCTTGTCTTGTCCAAGCTACCATTCATTCTACTTTTTCCCGTATCCGCAGCATAGATCACCAACTCTCTCAGACCCACCTTCTCTGCTATTCTTTTTGCAATCGACCTTTCGTTCAAATTTATTCCTGTCTTCATTCTACTCTTTAACACTCGGTATTTCAACTTTCTCACACTAAGAAGCGTAAAGTCGACTTCCTATTCCGCTCTATAACTACCCTTAGCAACATCCTAACCTCACCCGATTTTTTTACTTCACTCGCTCATCCCCGGCTATACCTCCTGTCCTCAACACCCAACGACCCAGCTCTTCAACTACACCATTATCCCATACTCTAGATTACTCCTACCTCAACCTGCCATACACACAACTGATATAGCCAATTGTTTACAGTACACGCAGCAGCCAGTGTCAAGTGCAAAAGATACTCAGATACTTTCAGTAAAATCTTACAATCTAATGTGTCGTCAAAACAGAGTTCATGCCTGAGATGAGTATACAGGGATGGAATAACGCAAGCGCCATGGCTGCAAATCTTTGTGGATATTTCAAGTCCATTTGTAACCAAACTTATGCTTCCATTGTCCAAAACTATTTCACTGTCCTTTGTCGCAAAGTGGACATCTCTATTACTCTGTAGGCTCAACAATCAGATAACGGCAAACAGCTGTCGGGGTTGATGAATATAATAACCTTTGTCTCTATGTCATTGTGTGCATGTCTGCGTGTAAGTGTATATGTGTATGCGTGTGCACGTACATTCACCGTCCCCATTCTTTCCCCCGTTGCCCCCTCTTTTGTGTATGTACCTATACACATATTTGTTTGGGTGCATGAGCATGGGCATGTGTGTATGTGTACCCCTGAACGCCAGTGTGCGTATGGGCAAAGATGCTCACCTGCGTGCGCTGACGTGTGCAGGCCTGTGCCCGGAGGCGCGCATATTTGGAAGCGCTTGTAAATATGCATGATCGTGCGTGTTTTTACATACATGAATACGTACGCATGTTTTGTAACTAATGGCATAAATATCTTGATTCAATGATTCACATATAACTTGCATTTTTTGCACTTGTTTTTGTTATTACTTTTATTATTATTATTATTATTATTATTATTATTATTATTATTATTATTATTATTATTATTATTATTCAGTATTCTTATTTTTATCACATGCTTTTACTGCACTACCGAACGCAACACTGTGCGCCTTAGGTATGTGCTGTGGTTTGTTTATTATTATCATTATAAAATTTTCTTTTCCTGATACCTGCTGTATTTACACATTATCCATCGGGCGCCTTCCAGATACCTGAGGTACGTAATGGATATGATGTTCTTAATGCATTTGGTGATTGTATAATGCAGAAAAGCGCTAGGACTGGATTAAGATAAATAAATTAAATTATAAAAACAAATAAAGATAATAAAAATAATAAAAATTGTGCACATGAGTGCTCAGTAAAAGGATTCTACAGATCTAGGAAATTTACTATGAGAGTGCTCTACATAAAATGGGCGCAATGCCCATTAGGGTTATTTTTTGTATTTCCTTTAAACATGTATTTCCATGCATTATTTACATTATTTACATTATTTACATTCGACGGATATTTGTCCTCATCTTGTTTGTTGTTAACACAACGTTTCGGCTGATATACCCTCCAGCCTTCTTCAGGTGTCTTGGAGAAATTTCGAACCTGGATTTTCATTCCTGAGGTAAAAATTTCCCCAAGACACCTGAAGAAGGCTGGAGGGTATATCAGCCGAAACGTTGTGTTAACAACAAACAAGATGAGGACAAATATCCGTTGAACGTAAATAATGCACATAATTCCTCATCTCTTAAATATAGAACTGCATGTATTCCCTTGTGGAGAATGAATTTCTCAGTTTCTTATTACCGCAAGTGCCTCTATGATAGCAGCTGCCGTAGTAATTTTCTGCTGCCACATTGAGACAATCACCCTACACAGGTCATTGTATTCCTACATTTTATAAAGTTCTTTCATTACTTTAATGTTTTCCGTGGGGACAAGCATATCAACTTCGTTCTCTGTGGGAATCGCATTCACCAGCGGCCGTAATGCAAAGAAAGTCAGGCAGATCCTCAGACATAGATAACTAAAAGGATACTTTCTATTTGGCGTTGGAGGTTTTAGGCAAATTACCAATAGTAATTCGTTGCGAAGGTCTTTTACAGTTTCACAACCAAAGACAAGGCTGAATCAAGCGGCCTCCTTGAGGACAAACGTGTGAAATCTCTTCGATTTCTTTCTTTCTTCCTCACAAACTTAGCTGTTCTTAGAGATGGGTGTATAAATGTGTATTGCCTGAGGTCAGCTTGGAAGCAAGTTTACTTGTCCAACTACCTCATGTTGCTTGACATAGAGTGGTAACCATCAGTGAGACCAGGATCTCTGGCGTGTATGAAGTCGCATCCATTTTCGATGACAATGAGATATTCTCAATTCGTGGTCTGTCGGAATCGGATGACAGGATAGCCGTTCTATTCCAGAAATCCTTAGATCTCAAGGTATGGACAATTTCCCTGGAATCAGATACTAAGCAGTTGATCCTGGGATGTGAAAAGCAGCGAAGGTGTTGTCTTTAAATCAGTATTCACTTATGTTCTGACAGGGACATGACGGGTAAATTTCTTCAGAAGTATAGAAGCATTCCTAGAGCTGTCACGATAACTACTACTAGTTGGGGTATTGGAACTGCGTTTTAGATAATCAGAGGAACTGTGCGGGGGATAATCAGAGGAACTGTGCGGACCATCTAGATCATGTCAAGAAAGGGTATTTGTTAGGCTAACGTGTATAGTGTAGGGTGTCAACTTTGTGGCCTAAAAATTAAGGATCTGCTCGGTCGACTTATGATTCATAGACGGTGTGTGTGTGTGTGTACTTCAGAGAGGAATATAATCACGACACCCCCATATTAGCTGGTTCCTTTAACAAATTTAATCTCACACCAAATTCCCGTCAAACACTTTTCCATTTCGGTTTGGGTTATTATTTCCAAGATGCAACGGCAGACCATTGTTACTTTGCACAACTGTTGTTCCAAAAGGCCTCGTAGTACTAGCGAAGAAGTATTTTTGTGTGGTCAATATCGATGTGTTGTTGCGCTTGTCTCCAGTAAGACAGATTAGCGAAGTAGTTAACAAGAATAGTCGTCAAAATCCAGTGGTGGGTCACCGAGAAGAGGGCGATTAGAACAGAATCAATAACGTTGAGGAAAGACCTAGTGATAGATAGAAATAGATTGGATGGGGAACTATTGGAGAATCTAGAAAGAAGTGGTTATTAAAGGCATTACAACCGGCGTACTAACGGTGAGAATGACCCTTGACTATTTCTACTATAAGAAACATGAAGTCTGCATCATCAGCTTAAACATGAGGGAACACGAGTCGTCCGGTCGGGTTTAGTGGCAGAGGTGCAATACGGCAATATCTCAATCAGGTCTTTGACAGACGGGAACAAGCACATGTTACTCGATTCCAAGCACACGTGTGTAGCATTCCAGTGGCATTTCACTCGACTGTAAGGGGCTGGTAACGGAGCGGAGAAAGCAGTGGTCTTTGGCCCCCAAACTGACTGAGTGCCACATGTCTCGGAAAAAGAAGCGATGTCCTGTGAAAAGTAGACAACGATTGCTGAAATACAGGAGATAAAGAACTACTGTACTAGGTTTAAATAGCTTAGTTTGAACGGTCTAAACTTTGAATTCTATGTGATCATACACTACTTGTTTAGTGACCTCTTGACAGACGTCTTACGCAGCAGACACTAGAATGGGAGAGTTCTTGGTGTGTGAACTACTAAAAATAGTTTCCAGCAAAGTCGACATCGCAGACAGTTTCGGTTCAGAATGCTGTTAAACATAGAAATTAAAATTTTAGCCAACATGTTCAAGAATGCTGGCATTTTGTCATCGATGGTCGCATAAGGGTAAATGTGCGCGATCTCAAACAATACCATACATAATAATTTCACCTTATACAATACGTGATACAGAGAAAGCTGGAACAAAGCTGAAAGCACATTCCTTCTGTGCACAAAAAGAGGGCCGGAATCATCTGACGAACGTTTCATGGTTTGCTGACCACTCCTTAAAGACGACGTATCCGGCTTCATTCTTCAATCAATGGCATAGGTGAGCTGCTGTATAAAGCAGTCATAACTTAGGCAAGACATTAAGCGGTAGCCTAATTTGCATTAGTATGCTTCTGACAACTCACCATTCATTAAATAAATATTTATTTTGTGCACAGCACAGTGTAAGTCAAAACTAAAACACTCACTCACACACACACACACACACACGCACACACACACACACACACACACACACACATACACACGTGTATATATATGTACGTGCATACACAAATATATATATATATATATGGATATATAAATGTATCTATGTATTACACACACATCCACATACACACATATAGTACATATATGTGAATATAACTTTATTTATCTATCAATCTTCTATCTATCTGCATATATACATATATACAAACATACATACGAGAACATACAAGATCTCTGAGTTTCACTTTGTGAACACCCTGAATTTAATGCTATGTAAATCCCTTTAACAGCTGAATTGTGTTACTTTTTTGTTGCGTTTGCTTCATGCTTTTGAAACTGCCTGTTTGTTTGCTTAGGGATTTACGTCGATTTTAGGATTCTCCATTTTGAAGAAACAATATTTTCCTGAATTACTTGGAGATGTATTACATGTTTGTTATTGTTCTTATGTTAATTATTTTCATTTTATTAGATCTTTCCAGTGCTGTTTATCTGTGGGATTTTGTTGATTCTCATGTTATGCTTTATAAGAAGAAAAAAAAGGAAACAAACAAAAAAAAAACTGAAAATACAAGCATTGCTTATTTGATTAGGAATAAAAAACATCACACATTTTAATTGCACGTGAGAAAAAGAGAAAAAATGCCTGAGACAAAAGTGATAGTGAACAAACAGGCTGTCGGAGTGAAATAAAATATGGAAATAAAAGAAAAAACTTCGCGGCCCTGATAATAATTGTCTCACCTCCAGGAATATGAAACTGATGTCGTAAATCTTACGGTTGCTATATAGCTTCACGCTTTATTCAGTGAATTCGAGCGTAAGAACTGAGAGGACTGTGCATGTGTGTACGTATGACTGCGTGTGTGCACGTGTTTCTCTTCATTTGCTTTCGACAGTTGAACGACATTATTTCGTTGAAATGCCAGTAAATGTCTGAAACTACGTTTATGTTACTGAACGAATATATACATAAATATGCATGAAGAGAGAGGAGAGAGAGAGAGAGAGAGAGAGAGAGAGAGAGAGAGAGAGAGAGAGAGAGAGAGAGAGAGAGAGAGAAACCTACATGTACGCATGAGCTGTAAATACGTGTAAATATCAATATCTATCCGTCTGTCTGTCTGTCTATCTATCTATATGTATCAGGTCAACCCATAAGCTCTGTTCGAATTTTGAATAAAGAAAACAAGTGATGAAATGTCATATTTAATTGAAATTTAATCCTCAATGTCCGTTTCCTGATTATCTATGACTTCCTTCCATCTATTTACAAGCTTTTTATTCCCATCAATTTAAAACTCTTTTGGTTTCAAAGCGAAGAACTCTGTAACGTCAGTTTCGATCTCCTCCTGGCTTGCAAGAGTTATGTCCGCCAAATGATTCTGTAAACTACGAAACAAATGGTAGTCTGAAGGAGCAAGGTCGGAAGAATAAGGTGGATGAGGAATTTTTTTCCCAACCAAGCTCTTCGATCTTCTGTGATGTGATCTTTGCAGTGTGGGGGCGCGCATTGTCCAGATGAAACATTACTCTTTTTCGATTCACTAAAGGGGTCTTTTTTTCTGCAAAGCTTGGTTCAAATGCTCTAATTGCTGACAGTAGACTTTAGCATTGATTGTTGCATTAGGTGGTAACATTTCAAAGTGAATTAATACTGTGCAATCCCACCAGATATAAAGGATCAAATATATAAATATAAATATAAATATATAAAGGCGACTCGAGTTTCAGGGCTATTTCCCTTCGTCATGGCCGGTATGACAGACTTTAACAGACTAGTCTGTCATACCGGCCATGACGAAGGGAAATAGCCCTGAAACTCGAGTCACCTTTATATATTTATATTTATATTTATATTTATATTTATATTTATATATTTGATCCTTTATATTGAACACTCAATATTTCATCTACATTCAATACTTTATTTCATGGTGCCATCCATTTTTTTTTTATTTTATTTTATATTATATATTGTATATTATATTATATATTGTATATTCCATATTCTATACCCCACATTGGTTCTGCAGGAATATAAATAAAACATAAAAAACAGATAGTGTTGGAACTCTTTTAAACAAAATAATATATTCCTCTATACACAATCATACAAAAAACCACCTTTTTTGTATTTATTTTTACTCGCATATATATATATATATATATATATATATATATATATATATATATATATATATATATATATATATATATATATATATATATATATGTATGTATGTGCATAAGTTTGTGTATACGCTTGACAACCGATGCTGGTGTGTTTAGATCCCCGTAACTTAGCGGTTCGGCAAAACAGACCGATAGAATAAGTACTAAGATTCCAAAGAATAAGTCCTGGGATCGATTTGCTCAACTAAAGGCGGTGCTCCAGCATGGCCGCAGTCAAATGACTGAAACAAGAGTAAACCAGTATGGTTGACCTCAGTTTCACACCTGTTGTTGGTCGATGTCACGGTTCTGTCTAATTAGGTCAGAGTTTATGATACTTGTCTGGCAAGCCTCTTTGTGTATTGTAGCAGATGGGTTCTTAATTAATTTGCTTTCAAGAGTAGTTCTTGTATTTTATGTTATGTTCTTAGTTATCCAGATATTTTCGTGGTCGTGGTGTTCATTATGCTGGGTAGTCGAAAGAAAAAGGGATATATACCAGGTTGGTTAAGAAAAGGTTATGTATTTGGGGAGTTTAGGACACGTGCTTCTATCTTTTATTTCCCACCCATTTGTAAGTGAGATATTACGTTATTTAGAAAGGTTTTGATATGTTTTTGCAAGCATCTTAGGGCCTGTCCCAACCTACTATTAAGTAATTTGTTTTTCGATATAAAGATTTGGTAAAATTCTATACATAACTTACATCTCTTTCTCTCTATTCCACACGGTTAAACCGTATAAATGATATCTCAATCTGTAGTAAACTCTGGTTCCTACCTTTCAGGTCCAAAATTAGTTTGATTAAGCCCGTGCTATTATTCTTACTTCTATTTCTAAATAAATTTATACGAGTTCCTAGTCTTCTTGTTGAAATTTAGCGAGCTGGCCTTTATATAGAAGTACGTCCTTCCTGCAGAAATGATCTTGCATCGATATACTAGGTTTTTTGATATACTAGGGTTTTAAGGGGCATACTTTATTCCTAGCACGATTACGGTGATCTAATTCCCTGTTTCCATTATCTGATGTGTTGTAGTTTATTCTATTTTTCTCTGCTGCCCTCATTTCTGTTGATCTACTACTTTCCCCAAGCTTTCCATCCATAGGTGTTTGTGGGTGCTATTCTAGCGATTCCTGTGCCCTGTTTTGTGGATGTACCGGCTTGTGTTGAAGTTGTCTTCCCTCGACTGCTGTTATGTTGGTAAGTGTTCGAGTCTCTTCTGTTATTAATTATTCCTGTCCTGTCACCCGGTTTACCATTATCAATATTCCCGTTAATGGGGTCGTTTTTCTGGTCTAGTCTACTATTTTTATCGGTCCTTCGCATGTAAGATAATCTTCTTGCTTTGTGTGCTGCTATGATCTGCGCTAGGTTACGGCTAGTGGAAAAACATTCTTTTGTTTGATCTCATTTAATGCATGACTATCTTCAATAGATTCTGAAGTCAACACGCCATCCGGTACTGCCGCTACAGCTATCAGCTGTTGGGATTTATTGACAGAATTGATAAATGTTTTTTTCATAAGATGACCTTTTGATTGTTTCTGGTAGTACAGTGTATAACATCCTAAATATTGGTTCATTTGTTTATTTATTTGCGTTCCTTCCTTGTTCTATAATGTGTTATTTCGTTTCAAAATATTTTTCAAATTCCCGAAACGATGTTTTGTTTTCATGTTTACATGATGTGATCACCCCGGAGACCCTATTTATCACGTTTTCCTTGAAGGTAATGATTTCCAGGGTTTTTTCCCAGGCACAAGTTGCATACCCGTGATGTTCTGTTGATTGGAGCAGCATTTTTCTATAATGGACCAGTGGGTCGTATGTTCCACTCCATTCTGTTTGAGCCTCTATATGAGGTTCGCTAGAGATGTGGGGTGCCTTTTATTTATATTGAAAAATGTGTGATGGTTGCACAGACGATTTTTCATGGTATCTCCGGTGCCACCGATGTACACGTATTTTTGCGTACCTGTCTTTACTTCACATTTGTAAACTATATTCCTTATTTATCAATTTAGTCAATAAATTCCAACAACTAATGACTGTAGTGGCAGTACCGGATGACCTATTGAAGATAGTCATGCCTTAAATGAAATCAAACAAAAGAACGTACTACCCATCCTTGACATCTGCTGATTGACTAGCAGAATAAGTCCAACACCAACACACACACCTCCATCGCCATATAGCTATCATTCCTTCCTTTTTTCCATCACTTTCCACTCATCCCCAACAAATACCCACATAACTCACTTAACCTTGATGCAAGTCAAAAAGGATAACCATCCCTCTGTTGTACATCCAGTAATACTATATTGCCTGAAGAAATGAGTCCATGAAGATGCCCACGGCTACTAAGAACTACACTGTAATCATCCCAGGTATACGGACTGTGATCTTTAGAGACATGTGAATTGTGGAAACGCGCGTAGCGATGCATTAAATGTTTATAAATTCTATCCAAAGATTCTTCTTCTTCTTCTTCTTCTTCTTCTTCTTCTTCTTCTTCTTCTTCTTCTTCTTCTTCTTCTTCTTCTTCTTCTTCTTCTTCTTCTTCTTCTTCTTCTTCCTCGCATTATTATTATTATAACATGATATATATATATATATATATATATATATATATATATATATATATAATCTTATAATAATAATATAATAATAATAATATTTTCTGTTATTTCTTTCAGTAATTTGACTGCGGCCATGCTGGATCACCGCCTTTAGTCGAGCAAATCAAACCCCAGGACTTATTTTTTGTAAGCCTGGTACTCATTCAATCGGTCTCTTTTGCCGAACCACTAAGTTACGGGGACGTAAACATACCACCATCGGTTGTCAAGCGATGCTGGGCGGATATATTATATATATATATATATATATATATATATATATATATATATATATATATACGACGGGCTTCTTTCAGTTTCCGTCTACCAAATCCACTCACAAGGCTTTGGTTGGCTCGAGGCTATAGTAGAAGACACTTGCCCAAGGTGCCACGCAGTGGGACTGTACCCGGAACCATGTGGTTGGTAAGCAAGCTACTTACCACGCAGTCATATACATATATATATATATATATATATATATATATATATATATATATATATATATATATATATATATATGTATATAAAAAATAGATATGTATATATATATATATATATATAAAATAGAACGTTATGTGTGTATGTATATATATATATATATAGATATATATATATATACACACACGCACATTCCAGTGTCTTCGAGATAAAAGTATCTATTCTTAATCAAATAAACAAACTAAAACACGTACACTCATACGTTCACACACAAACACAGTGGCATCCCGTCACACATACGCAAAGATAACTGTAAAGTAAAATAGTGCTGTTGCAGATTAATTCTTTCACATATAATCCTTGCTTTCGCTTAATTAATTGCCTATCTGAAACGAAATATTTTTATCTATAGACGCAGTTGAAGTTCTTCAGAATATTTCGGTGTGATCTTCACGTTCAAAACGAATGTGATTCATAACAAACAAAACAATTTTTTTCCTCAAAATAACGTCAAAGAATTGAGGTAGGCCGTGTGATGAAACACTGTCATTTCATGTTAATGAATCATTTACATACAACTGATTCATAATCATATGGATTAATGAATCAATGCATTTGCGAAAGATATATTTGCAGATATACACCCTGAAGCATTCGCAAACAAATAGTATGTATATTTATACATAGAAACAAATATTGTAAATACTAAAATATACGCACATCAATGCATTAATACAAATACATACAGACACACTTAAGAACATTCATATACTTCCGTATATTCACATGCACGTTATATTTCTTTAGCTAATTGTTCATATTTTCACGAAGATAGAAAAAGTAAATGGATACTTTCTTATTAGTATCTTAATAGACCCTTATATCTGTATTACATCTACATAGCCTATATGAAGATCAATATACAAGATTTTAGTCATAAAGTCCAAACGTAATCTTTTCATTTCATTAACGCCACTACTTCGAAAACGTGGAGAATCTCAATGATAAGGAAATATCATATCTTTGGGCGCACACTTAGACTGTAATATTATTATGTTGTTTTATGCTTATATACTGATATGAACAGAATTCCTATTCAAAAAGAATTTCCATTGCTTACGTCGCAAATAGATCTATCTTGTATTATAATCTTAAGATTTCTCTTAGTTAGTGACGTATTGGATGTATTTATCCTTTAGTCTCGAGATACACCGCAAAGTGATGCCATATTCCATCTAGATGGGTTTTGAAATGAACGACTGTGTGCATGATATCGATCTTAAAATCAATAGGCTATTAATCCTATATAAGATTTACTAATGTTAGAGGTGTTAACTGTATGTATATAAATACGTTATTAATAAAACAATTCTTTTTTAAATGGCAATTATTCTTATTGCCACAATAAAAAGTTGCATACTAACAATCACCAACATAATTAGAAATATTGCTTCTGCTAACTCTCTACGGAATAAGATCAACATTGCTTTCATATTCTTTTAAAACTCATCTTCCACCAGAAAATGTTTCTTTTGAAAAGAAAGGAAGAATTTGGTGTTTTGACTTCTTTATCAAATTCTTAAAACATCTAATCGTTAATTGACAACGAAGAGATATTTTAAAACAAATTTATGTTGCTCGAATGGTTCGAAAATTTGTTGATGTAATTTATGGTTTCACTTAGATTTTATAAAAGGATAAAATGATCCATTGGAGACATTCAGAGTAACGTCCAAGAAGTTTACAATAGATAGATTCACATCAAATATAAAGGACTGACAATGTTCTTTTTTAAAAAACGCCAGTCGAGTCCTTCCTTAATACACCTGTAGGTTGGGCACTGCAATTAGTCATGGTGAATAGGCTTTCTACTATGCAAACTCACTCCTATATGAGAAAATTTATCCCTAAGTTATAATAAAAAACATGACCAATAACAATAGTGACATTCACGGAATCGCTCGCACCCATACTCACGTCAAAAAGGGATATTATGTATATAGTTAGATATGATCTAAGTATGGTATCATTCTGCTACTGTACAACTACGTTTGTATAGTTTCACTTTATCTTAGTATGCTGTATTACATTCTTATTTTCATATCAGAAAAAAATTGATATCGTTACATTTAAACGCACAGTACCTCTGGATTTCAACTAAACATATCAGTAATATAGATGCAAGCATAGCTATAGCTACATAGTTCTGGGTTCTGGGTTTGGTTCCATTACCTATGAACTTTGGTGACATTTTATGCTCTTTAGCCTCGAGCTGATTAATGCCTTGCATGAAATTTGGTTGACAGGTATAGAATACAAGCCTATCGTATACACACACACACACACACACACACACACACACACACACACACACACACACACACACACAAACAAACACAGGGTGTGAAAGTAGGCGCGCACGTGTGTGAGTGTGTGTGTCTATGCTTATGTTACTTAAAACAAGTCATGTGGTGGATGTTCCTGAACGTAGCTGTCCCACATTGATTAAACAAGAACCAAACTTAAACATGATTGATATAATCTACATGTTCGACCAAACTCTTGGAGACGTACCCCAACAAGACAGCAATAATAAATCCAATAATCAGTAAAAGACTAAATGATTAAAAGTGTTTAAAATATTTTTTTGTAATTGTAACAATTACCCTATGATTGATTTGGGAAATAAAGTATACTGTGGTCTGATAATAAGTGAAATAAGATTTGAGCTTCAAATAATTTAATAAGATTTGTGATATGTTTTACTGACAGGGGAAAAGATTTGTCTTTCTCTGTACGTTTAATACTTTTCTGCGTATGCATTTAGAGGCTATAATATAGAAATGACAAAATACAGGAATCGTAATTACATAAAAGTTATATGCGTTAATAAAATATATATCATACATGAATACTGTAATACTAAATAAGTTGAGGCAATTAAAAGAGCGTCTCATTCACAGAAATTGATATAAAAAATAACTTTCGTGCATTAGGAGATATCTAATTTAAGCATGTATACGAAAATTAGAGAAATTTTCACAATATCCTCATTTAGAAATTGAGAGAGTCTAAATGATGATCCTTGATTCAAAACAAATCCAATTTGCTATTCAATTCTTCTCAAAATATCGGAGATCGAATCGATAATCAGTGATAAGAGATGAACTGAATTATGATGATAAATTAAATCATTCTGCGATGGGAAAGTACACGTCTTCGAAAATAGGCAAAAATATATAATTACATTTTAGAAAATTTTCAAGTAATAGCGTTTACCCATAAATAAATTTCCATAGATATATTTTAATACGTCTATTCATTCTCTACATTCTAGTCGCAGTAGTATATCCCAAATCGTAAAATATACCAATTACAAAATATCTAATCAGAGCATTACGGGTAAAAATGCATAAATAAAGAGATACTGGAATTTAAATTACGCAATAAGTAATAAATATGTTCAATGAAAGAATCATATAACTAAAGTCGCAGTGACATGATGTAGCCTCTCATTTCTTAGAAACATATGTCTTCTCTCTCTCACTCTTTGTCTCTCTCTCTCTCTCTCTCTCTCTCTCTCTCTCTCTCTCTCATCATTCACTATTATCATCCACAATGTCAACGCTACAGTTTCTGCTACCACTGCTATAAAAACGAACGCTCCCGTCTGCGCCAACTTTATTACTATTTGAGTTACATACATTAGACTTACTTTGATTTCACGAAGTTAGAAACAAAGGCTATAAATATATAGATATTTATTTAAAATCTAATAAAATCGTTTGACTTTACTGTCTATCTCTAATTCTGGGACATCCTATTTTCTGGAGACGGTACCTTTACTGTTATAGATCGAATTCATTCTCAAAGCTGGAATCACGGTGAGATATTATGAAACAGTTCAATTGCGATTACAGATTCAAATATTCTTTTCTACTCTAGGCACAAAGCCCTAAATTGTTGGGGAAGGGGCCAGTCGATTAGATCGACCCTAGTACGTAATTGGTACTTAATTTATCGACCCCAAAAGGATGAAGGGCAAAGTCGACCTCGGCGGACTTTGAATTCAGAACGTAAAGACAGATGAAATATCGCTAACGTTTCTGCCAGTTCGCCGCCTTCGCAGATTCAAATATTGGTTTCAGGTGACCGAAAGCGGAGATTCTTTGCCAAAACTTTAAATTTGTAAAATACTACTCTATGTATGTATGTATGTATGTATGTATGTATGTATGTATGTATGTATGCATGTATGTATGTATGTATGTATGTATGTATGTATGTATGCATGTATGTATGTATGTATGTATGTATGCATGTATGTATGTTTTTCTTAGAGTTTAATTTAAGTTCTTCTTGAGAGACTTAAGAGAGTTCTCGGTGTTTGTAAATATGTGGTTGAGTTGTTTGAACAGTCGATGCATACACTCAAGTGTGTGCATCTATTCACTTAAGAATCTCATATAAAGAACTTTGACAATGTCTTACAAATCTTCTCTGTACCACTAATAGACTGGATTTGGAGAATTGCGTCAGTTTCTTCTGCTCCTTTTCCGTGAAACCAAGTATTTCTAGTCAATGGATGGATAGAGAGATACTACATCCATACTGCCTATAATACGCTCTGTCAGTATTTCTAGGTTTTGTGAAAATTTGTTGGTACATAACTTAATGCACCTATGATGATAGATAAAAATGAGAATTTATAGTCAGAGTACAAGAGCTGTATGTTCCGCATTAATTTGCCTTAAATGTTCTTTTTCCTTGACATTTGGTTGTACATTCACATGTATGCATGCATGCATGTATGTGTGTATGTATGTATGTATGTATGTATGTATGTATGCATGTATGTATGTTTTTCTGTGTGTTTGTGTGTTTGTGTGTGTGTGTGTTTGTCTATCTGTCTGTCTATCTATCAATCAGTCTATCAGTCTATCCGTCTGTTTCCTTAGAGAGATAGATAGGTAGAGAGAGAGAGAGAGAGAGAGAGAGAGAGAGAGAGAGAGAGAAAGATAGAGAGAAAAAGTGAAAGCGAGAGAGAGAGAGGTAGCTATCTGTCCGTTTCCTTAAGTATTATTATCTTTTAATTTGAAATTTTTCGTATTTTCTTTTCTCTTTCTTGATTTTATTGGAAGCAGTTGCAATATTGTCCTTAAATTCAGATTCAACGTTTCCGGTCCTTCACAGTATCATTTTCAAGAACTGAATCGATTTGGTGCCTGCATTGTTTCTTATATACAATATGAGTTCATGTACACTTCCACCAAAGGGATTTTAGCGTTAGGTCTATACCTCAGATATTCAAATATTTAGCATATCAGATGCGATGCAGACGCCAAATCAATTCAGTTCTTGAAAATGAGACTATGAATGTCTGGAAACGTCATATCTGAGTTTAGAAACTAACTGTACAAACATAATGCATTCGGTTGCATAATTTTCAAGTGGTCGAAAAATCATTCGTATGTCTGCTACCATTAAGTTGTACATGAATGCTAAATAGTTGAAACCACTGTTCTGGCATAATTTTGAACGTTCCATTTCATGCCTAATAAGCGCACTTTCTGATGCAAATAGTAGTATTCGCTGTTGATCCTCGATACCCGATTCGTATCTTAGAAACTGTTCATCATTATCAAGTTTACAATATTCTTGAGGAATTTCAAAACCAGTTCTAGCCCCTGGATTAGCGGGAAATTCAGAATTTTTTGGTGGCACCTTTGAATAGTCCTTGAAAGTACAGGCAAACGAGAAAGTTGAGAGCAAGTATTTTCTGTTAGCTGCGTGAACTTAGCCACTATAATGCTACGCGAACTTGCTGCTATGTTTTCTACCGCTTCATGCTTTATTTCTGCAACTGTTTTCCTAGCATTTAACGAATCTACATCAGCTGCATGAAGGTGCTCACCAGAAAAATAAATAATTTTCGGCTCATTCTTTTCCGTTGCCGGACAACGAACACAGGTTGTCAAGTGGTGATGGGGCGGCAAACACACACACACACACACACACATCCACATATACACACACACACGCACATACACACACACACACACACACACACACACACACACACACGTATATGTGTGTATATATGTGTGTGTGTGTGTGAGTGTGCGTGCGTGTGTGCATGATTGTGTGTGCGTGAGCGCGTGTGTGTGTGTTTGTATCTGTGTTTGTCCCACATCACCACTTGACAACCGGTGTTGGTTGTTTACGCCCCCGTATCCTAACGGTTCGGAAAAAGACTGATAGAATAGCTTCCATGCTTAACGGAAAAAAAAAATAGCTATTGGGGTCGTCACATTCTACTAAGAATTCGTCAGGGCGGTGCCCCAGAATGGCTTGATGGTCTAATGACTGAAACAAGTAAAAGATTATATATATATATATATATATATATATATATATATATGTGCATACATATATGTGTATGTGTGTTGTGAACGGATATTATATATACATTTTGTTTCCTACTCTAGGTACAAGGCCCGAAATTTTTGTGGGAGGCGACCAGTCGATTAGATCGACCCCAGTACACAACTGGCACTTAATATATCGATCCTGTTAGGATGAACGTAAAGACAGACGAAATACCGCCAAGCATCTCACCCGGCGTGCTAACGTTTCGGCCAGTTCACCGCCTTACGTATATTACGTATAAACACACAAATACACATATATATAATGTGTAAGTACTATTCTTTTAAATGTTGCTGAATGTCACGAACGAAACTTTGGTTCTTGAATCACTTTTGTAATTTATGCCGATAGAATATATATACTCTTTTAGTTCTGCTTCATCTACTTCTTCTACCAAACATATACCGTGTGTGTTTGTGTCTGAGTGCATAGCATATATAGTGTGTATATATCTATATATGTATATGTGTGCTTATATCTATCTATTTATCTATCTATCTATCTATCTTTCTGTCTGTCTGTCTGTCTGTCTACATATATATGCATATATTATATGTCATATATATCGTTTATATATGTGTATCTATATATTAATTTGAGATAGTTAACTTGTATACCTGTGCACACGCGCACCCAAACGCATACTCACGCACGCGCACGCACATATATATCTAGATCGATTCAAACAAACACATACAATTCTAGAAATATAATTACTTGAAGGGTCATTTCGTGCCCTAATGTATTGTGTAGGTCGCATAGCTAGGTAAATAATTGCGCGCTGAAAGACAGAAACTGACAGGTAATCCATCAGGTAAAATACGCATCAGGTATGCTTTGCCCCACATTATAAAGTATCATCAGCAGTTATCTCAGTCTCTCCGTCAGATACACACACATGCACACACAGACACATACATACACCAGATACACTCGGTGTATCTATGTGTATGTGTGTGTGTGTATGTGTGTGTGTGTATGTGTGTGTGTGTGTGTGTGTGTGTATCTATCTATCTATCTATCTATCTATCTATCTATCTATCTATATATATATATATATATATATATATATATACATATAGTTGTGTGTGTGTGTTCTTGCGAAGGCGCATGGCTTAGTGCTTAGGGTGTTGCAGTCACGATTACGAGCTCGTGGTTTCGATTGGGTTGGCTTCTTAAGCAAAGCACTTCATTTCACGTTGCTCTGTGATCATCATGTCAGCTGGAATGTGCCACATCATGTGCCCGTACATTTAATGTTGATATGATGGAGGGAGTGAACTTATGTTAACACAAACATTCGAACACTTTAAATACATTATCTGAGTGGCTCTTCATCAGGGAATTGTAGAGCCATCATAAATCAGCGGTCTAACGACGGGAGAGTTTATAGTGCGTGTATATATATATATATATATATATATTTGTTTTGCAAGATTCTTGATGTGAAATCGGGTGTTGAAACATATATTGTTGTATTTGGGGATGGTCATGTTGCCAGTTTAGCCAATAAAAACACACGCACTGTTAATCTCCTTCAGCTTTATATTACATTAATCGTATTTCGGCCAGAGTTCTTTCGTTACACTTCTGTGACCTCATCAGTAGTCCTTTGCTTTCTTCTTTCTTATTTGTGTGTCCCTCCTTACTAACGATCAGCCATTTTGTATTCCTATTGTATGTGTCTATATCTGCGCATGCATTTCCCTCAATGTGTGTCTATGTTTGTCTATGTTTAGTAAATGCATGTGTGTGTGTGGGGAGTACCTGTATTATCTGTATCCCCTGTTTATACATGTTCGTTTAATTTGTTTCTATTTGTTTGTTCATGTGTTTATACCTACTTTTTTTATAATGAAATTAAAATCATTTGAACAGAGACTTGCACATCCAAGTTTTATTTTATAATCAGCAGTTATCTCAAGATCAAAGCACATTTCCGCTGCAAGCCGGTGCATACTGTTAAGTGTGCATCTTGGTGTTAATTAATGGTGTAACTTCATCAGGGTTTAAGAGGACACTGCTAGTGTCCTCTTAAGCTTTGAATCACTAGGTCTGATAAGATGGTCCATGAATCAGAAACGAAAAAAAAACCCCCAAATAAAATCAGTGACAGTTAAAAATCTGCTTAGAATTATTTACTAGCCTGTATGGTCTGGCTAAGTCAAAATGTTTTTTTTTGTATTCTTCCTTTCTAAAGCGTGGCACCATGGGTAGGTGACTTCTATTATAACGCCGGGCAGACTAATTTGTTGTGAATGAATCTGGTAGACGGGAGTCCTTCATATAAATATAAATATGAATATAAATATATATAGATATATGTATATATATATGTATGTGTGTGTGTGTGTGTGTGTGTGTGTGTGTGTGTGTGTGTGTGTGTGTGTATGTGTGTGTGTGTGTGGCCGCAGTTAAATGACTGAAACACGTAAAGGAGTAAAAGAATATATATGTATGTATGTATGTATGTATGTATGTATTTATGTATGTATGTATGTATGTAAGCATGTATGTACTCGTTAGTGCTGAGATGATGTTTACCTGGAAATAATGTCATTATTTCTCATAGAATCTTTTCTTAAATTTGAAAACAAATCAGTAATCAGCTCAGAAAAAAAGCATTCAGAAAACATTCCAAACTGTATATCGAGTAAAATATGGAAGATTTAAAAAAAGAGATGATGAAATACTGATAATTGTGTTGGAGTGGTAGTTGAATAAAGTGTTTATGAGAGCTCCAGATATGCTGACAGTTATATTGCTCAACCGTATTCATCCTTCAGATTCTTTTTAATTTCTGTAATTTTTAGCAGTTACCTTCTTTCCCTGTCACACTGTTTCTCTCCCCTCTTTCTTCCTTCTCTTCTCTTTCTTCCCTCTCACCTCTTTCTTCCCTCTCACCCCTCTCTTTCTCTCTCACACACAGAGTCAGACACATACACAAGCACACACATACACACACAGAGGCCCCCCCCCACCGCACACAAACAAACACAAGCACGCATAAACACTACCTCACTCATCTAATTTAGACGACTGCAAAACAGTACATAGCACAATTCCATACAAAAGTTCCTCACTTAAAGAGTATATTATCAAACTGTCAGTATGTGATTTTAACGAGCTTGGAGTGTAGAACATTGAAATTTGTTCGCATTCAATAAATATTCGGGTAGTATGAATTAACACTATCAGACTACAAATGTTTATAATATTTCATGCAGATAAAGGCAGCGAGCTGGTAGATACGTTATCACACCGGGCGAAATGCTTAGCGGTATTTCGTCTGCCGTTACATTCTGAGTTCAAATTCCGCCGAGGTCGACTTTGTCTTTCATCCTTTCGCTGTCGATAAATTAAGTACCTGTTACTCACTGGGGTCGATGTAATCCACTTAATCCCTTTGTCTGTCCTTGTTTGTCCCCTCTATGTTTAGCCCCTTGTGGGCAATAAAGAAACTTTAGCACGCCGGGTGAAATGTTAACCGGTATTTCGTCTGTGTTCAAGTTCTGAGCTCAAATTCCTCCGAGGTCGACTTTTCCTTACATCCTTTCGGTGGTCGATCGATAAATTAAGTACCAGTTGCGTACTGAGGTCGATCTAATCGACTGGCTCACTCCCCCAAATTTTGGGTCTTGTGCATAGAGTAGAAAAGAATATTTCATGCATATGTGCTTACGTACTTTTCACTCGTTGATGATATCCTGTACTTAATGTGTCTCTTTTTGTATTTTTCTTGTACTTATCTCACGTGTGTTAACATATTTTTCACTCGCTGGTGATGTCCTGTACTTAATGTGCATTTTAAAATAATTATGTATGTGTATGTATATATATATATA
>NC_142933.1:47761250-47776250 GCF_046866305.1 Octopus bimaculoides | reverse complement strand
TTGTTTGTAACAGAAGCACAAGACCGAAATTTGGTCGATTATATCTATCCCAGAGTTTAAATGGTACTTTATTTTATCGAACTGGGAAGGGTTAGAAACAAAGTTGATAACAGCAGGAGTTGAACTCAAAACTTAGTGATGCAACGAAGTGCTCTGAATACGAAGAAATAATGAAGAATGAATTAGGAAAGCAGAGCTACGCGCTACAGACCAAAAGCAATAACACCTTGGCCTACTTGGCTTTGAACAATGTAGAGAGAAAGAAGAGGTCACAAACAAGTGGACGTTGTTACAGAGGCACAGAGTAAGCAAGTTTAGTAAGAATGTGTGAAGGCCCTTTGCATTAATTGGTGTTGGAGGCAGTAAGTCTAACAGTAACACGCTAAATTATTCAGTGACTCTATTCGCATGAAAAACACTAGGTAATTTAGTATTAACATATTTAATGCATGATGCATAGATAATTAGCTCCAAATAATCATACATAACTCACATTATTTTTCATTTGCATTAACTCGATAGCTCACACTCATAGTTCAAAACCTTTCTCAAAATAAGTACTTCAATTACATTTTTTTATAGATTCACAGTATTAACACAATCGATTTTTTAAAGTTAGTTATGCAGCAAAAAGTCCGTCTCTGTAGGCTTTCACTACAATGGCATCAATACAGTAAACTACAGACATTTGTTGTTGTAGACTGTATACAAAACTATTATTTCCTTTGAATGTGAAAGAGAAATTGAAGTTATTGAACTGCACATCTCTAATCGCAGTCGCTTACAATCCGACTATCCAAGCGATTATCTCTCTAATCTGATGAGCGCATTCTTATGTCATAAATAGTAAGCAGATGAGATGATTATTTAATCAAAATTGAAGTATCAAATCTCCCCAACCCAGTTTTCTGATATTAGACTTATTTTAAACAGATGGAATTATTTCTATAGTTTAAACATGAGGCTGTAAATATACTTGTTTATTTTCACTATTTATTATGTAGCTGGGGAAGAGAAATGTTGTGGTGTTGGAGCTAATCCAAATACGATAGATGGTTTCGAATCCATATTGTAAATATTTCACTTTGTATCGATTGACAAAATATTTGACGTCACACTAACTTATTTCTTCCCATTCTGTATCTGAGGCCTTGTGTTTCCGCAAAAATAAACCAATAACATAATACAATAAAAAAAGTAATTATAAAATTATGTTACCTACAGTTTAAAATGGGAGAAAATACAGAGCGTGGCTAAATAATATATAACATTTTAGAGACTGCAGAACATGAAGTTAACTACTAGCTAATCGGAACAGTCTTCCCACTTCGATTCTTCGTTAACACGGACATTAACATATATTGCAAACAAAGCCATTTACCTATTTTCCTTAAATATAAGAATTGTGTAATGAAATATTGATTTTAAAAAATCAATATTACATTACTTTCAATTATGTGACCTTTGTGCCTCATAAAATGTTGTCTATAGCTTCATTTTAGCTCTAGACGGCTCTTATCAATTTCAGAATGTATGTATCTAGGACCATATTATCCAGTGTCTACTCTATTTTTTAACGATGGTGCGGTATAAGCTGAGAGTCATTTCGCATTTTGAGCGACTACCTACATGCTCTCTCGGATCTTAAAAGTAACCCGTATTCTGTTGTAATGACGTGAGCAAAAACTCAGAAGCTCTTTACGTAAATTTCTGATGGCAACGCTTCTAACTTTTACGCGCTTTTTATGTTCTGAGTTCAAGTATCACCGACGTAATCTTTTTGGGGTCGATGAAATAAAGTACCAGGGAAGTACTGGAGTAGATGTAACAGACTAATCCCCTCTAAAACCCCTAGTCTTGTGCTAAAATTTAAAACAATTATCCTTTTATATTACAGAAAATAATTCATTATTTTGGAATTTCATGTAAATTCTCAGTTTCATTTCAACAAGAAATGTTTCGAAAGACAGCATAAATGGGGAGAATACTGGAGATTAAAAGGTTCTTTTTTATGCAAAACTATCTTTCGCAAAACTTTCTATTTTATGCAAAACTATCTTTATGTAAAACTATCTATCTTTCGTTTAAGGTTATTTCTTCGGTAAATTATTACGCTGTGGCGAGATGAGAAATGTTACATGTCGGGACTAACCTTTTGTCTGAGAGAAAAAAAAATTGTAAAATTCAGACAATAGGTCAGTACTGAAATATATTCCACTTGCTGCTATGTCACGTAAATTTCTTTAAACGCACGAAATTTTACGACGCACATCACCATCAGCTTTCCCTGAATCAATTGTTTTTCATGTGTTAGTTTTTCCACAATATTTTAACTCTAATTTATTGTAAGGCAATCAAGCAGAATATCTTTTTCTCGTTATTGTTCTCTTCTCATTTTAATTTTAAGCACAATGTGACACAATTTAGGGAACTGGAACACATGTTTATACGGAACCTGGAATTTGATTAGTACTTATCTATCTCGTGAGCACGAAAGGTAGTATCAGTTTTGGTTTAGGATGCTGGGACACCACGGAATACACAAAGTATTTTGATCACGTAAGAGGAGTATAATTAATTCATTATATTAATTTTATGTATCTTTGATTTGAGTATCTTACTGAACTGATTGCCATTGGGTACCTTTTTTCGTATACAATTTCTCCTTAAGACGTGTTTTGTGAAATGATGTTCTTCAGAATTATTTATATTATTATTTTTTTTTTAGAAAATTTTTTCTATAATATGGTCGTTTGAATTTCATAATTTATTAACTTGTTTACCGAAGCATATATTTTTGGAATTAAATACATCAAATTTGATTGAACCACGCTTCGGTTATCTTATAGAAGTGTGCTTATCAAGTTTCTACTTACCCTGTCTATCGGCTTGTAAATACTCTCGTGTGAAATAATATATAAAAATGACGTTATTGTTTTTAAATGTTACAAGCAATTATTAGAACTGATTTAACACCTCAGATAGATTTAGAATATATCAATATATTTGTGGATAAATTGTATATTCTATATACGTTCATAATATATCAAAAACCCATTATTACTCCCCAAACCCATTTTATCATTGAATATCAGCTTTTTTTTTTTATATATCACTAAAGTGCTGGGTTACCATTTAATAGTCCACGCATGATAGAATATAAGTATGAAAGGAATTAATCCCGCAGATAACTTTCCAAATAGCGTTTGCAAAATTTCGATTTTAAAGATTATGAAATGATGATGATGATGACGATATGTGTGTGTGTGTGTGAATTGAAAATCAGTATGAGATTTTGCAATTACTGCAACTCGTGTCGATGTTTGCATGATTGCTATGAATCGGCACGTCCAGTTCAATTATTGGTACTTTTATTTTCCGACTACAGAAGAAATGATCCATCGATGCATTAAGTTTTACGGGAGGTTCTCGTTTTTTCATTTCGTGTGTGCATTATATCATTCGTTGTGCTACAATCACTACACTCATACTTGCACAAGTAGAAAGCACTTAAGGGTAAAATAGTCATCACTAAGACGCCCGGTTATTAAGTCTGTCTATGATTTTCTGTATTCTTCGACTGAGGGTATGACGATAAACTCACCTTTAGCAGTATTATTTATTTGATTCTTGGTTCAGCAATTTCACATATATTGCCCACCCTCGGAAGTGAGTTCTTAATGTAATCAATAGCCAAGTAAAGCGTTGTAATCTTTTGAGGTAAAACTCGAAAATAATGTTGCCACTGGCCAATCAAAGGCCAGCTGGTTTTACAGGATATGATACTGTTTTTTATTAAAAAAAGAACCCAAACAATATATATATACTAGGAAATATGTAAATAGATAATATGAATACCAACAGAAATTCTTTTTCATGCTCATTATCGTTTGCTTTTTTGTCATTGCTTTAAGACGTGCATGCCTATCTCTTAGCACTCAGAAATCTACCTTGCGTATGGTAGCTATCGAATTCTTTTTCTCTCAATAATGCAAGCTAACGAAACAGTTAAACAGTTTCTTCCTTGCAAATAGCTAAGTGTAAATAGGAAATATGAGAGATAAGTATCTTGACATTAGAGACATTACACAAGTAGTGAAGTCTTGAACTGGCAATTCGCCTCCGTATCGACTGGACCAGCTGAAACATAATACCGTTAACGCAGAAAGATGCAACTGTAATGGTCGATAGGGAATGATTATAATTACCTAATTGCTATAAATGTCTTGATTGAAAGACAGATTCGCAAAAGTAAAATGACCTATACTGATTGTCGGGGAATATCATTTTGTTGAAATTATTTCAGTTAGGTAATCATAGAAAGGAAATGTGAATTGCACAAATTTCAGAAAATGAAAAATGAGAAAACAAAGCACAAAATATATAATTACGATCATTTTTGGTTGGGCACAAGACCAGATTTATAAAGAAGAGTTAACAGTCGCTTGAACCAGTTCCAACATCTCTTTTATGCTTATTTCTTCAGAATACGCGTAAAGAAACTTGCGTTGTGGGATTTGAAATATGAGACTAGCTAAATAATACAACACATCTGGATGATCTAATTGAATTTACACAGGTCTGAAGTCTTTAATCACCGATAAGAATACGGAATGTTCAAATGCTAATGAGGTCTCCTACTCTCTTCACTTCTTTTCTGCGTTAAGTTGAACCCTTTATCCAATATGTCAAACAAGGTCGAACTCAGTTACAAATTCTAAAGGAAGAGAATCTACTGTTTTGCATTTAGATGACAATAAGTTTTATACTGCAGATGATGAATAACTAGAAAATATTGTTGCAGACGGTGCATAGATTCACAAGGGGAATTATTAAGAAATTCTGTCGAGAAAAATGGGCTAAAGCAACATTGAATTGGGGACAATGAATAAATACTTCTCATGTAAATATAAAGAAAGAAATGGGTTAAAGAGAATTAAACTAATCAAAGATAGTTACTTAAGGATTAAGTGGACTAGAGTTAAACACAGGCACTGATACATTAAGTTGTTTCAGTTATAAATCAAGGTTTCGTTAAATGAAAGAGCAAGATTAGACAAAACATGAAATATAAAGGCCTTGTTTGGAATATACAATCCCAATTCGAGGCAAATATTAATAGAGGAGAATAAGGATCTTCTGTTTTCACACACATCTGCATTTAGACAGAAAGAAAATATATAAATATTTAGTAAAGAATACCTGGAAACAAAGCAGAAGAAAATATGCTCTCATTCTCGAGGAAAGCTAATATATATATATATATATATATATATATATATTTGTTTTATTGGCTAAACTGGCAATATGACCATCCCCAAGTACAACAACATATATATATATATATATATATATATATATATATATATATATATATATATATATATATATAAGTAAATTCAAAAAAGGATAAAACTCTTTTACAAGAATTTTATCAAGAAGCCAGTGTGTAAAAAAATTCATAAGGGAAATTTCTATTCCCAAGAATATAATTATTCGTTTATATTTATATAAAGGGCATTATTACAGAAAAATAATAACGCCACACAGTGGACTTCTCAAAATAACCACATTTAGTACCTAATGCGAGGAGAAAACAACCAACAGAAGATTACCAACTTTCTTTTAAATAGACTTAACTGTGTATCGACCGATTTCGCGATTACTAGAATGAATCTAGATTACGTTCATCAGCACAATATTGTCCCCAAAATATATATAAATAAACAGAATTCTCACCTCACCAAAAACGAACAACTATGTATCCGACAGGGTAAAGGGATACGTAGTTGTCTCATGAGACAAATGATATCAATAAATAAGCAAAGAAACAAGTCGGCAATGTGATTCAACTAAACGAAGTAACTCAAACGTCTGAATGAGAAAATATCACTAGTACACACAAAACATTTGAAAAAATTTTCTAGAGTATCTACAAGTAATACTTCTTTTGGTTATTGAATGATAGGGAGGATATTATACATAGAATACAGGACACCACCGCCGTTCACCTTAAAAGGGAAAAGTTTCTACTCGGTCGTTCGACCTGCTAGATATAGTAATCAATTCTACCACAGATCCTACCTTATTATTTTCAAAAACGAAGGACACACTGGATAGTGTAGTCAATAAAATACATATGGGTTGATCAAAGCTGAAACATATGGTGTGGATCAAAGCTGGAACATATCTGCTTAATCAAGACTAACGCGGGGCTAAACAACAGCTACACACAATAACCTGCATATCAGTATCATACAAAATATTTATATCAATATTCTTTATCAACATGTATGCGCACCAATAAAAAAATATTACCAGGGAAGAAGAAATGTTGTGGGATGGGATATATAAATGTAAAGGACGGCTTCTCATTGATAGAAGGAAAAAGATAACACAGACGTGGAATATTCATAGACAATAGTTTGATTGCATTCCTAATATTTGAACATTGAAAGCGCTTCAAATTAATGATGTACTTCCAAACTTGAAGAGATACGTTAATGCTATAGAATATTTGACAGCAAAAGTAATGCAACACAAAAAAAAGACCTAAAATAAAATAACTACAAATGCATTCCTCATAAGAAGAGAATTTCCATTGATATCTATCGGCCCTACATTTGTTTGTCTAACATTGACACCTGTAACAGATATATTGAAACGAACTTCAGGCAACTACATCTGCAATAAGAAAACCAATAAATCATTTCTCTTTGTATAGATAGCTTGAAACTGAATGCAAAGAATGCCAACCAACCTGGCTCCTTACTTCAAACAGGCTATGAATCAATTAAAGACTACCGCATGTAACTTGAAAAGTGTTGCAGAACTATGAGACTAAAAATTAACAGAAATACTCTAAATAGATAAAAATCTACAAATCTGTATGAGGACAATAATATATATAAATTCTTATGTGTAAATATAGTGAGCAATATACAACATACATAACTTATGTTAAATCAATATAATATGCGAATGAAATTATTTTATCATTTAGTCATGCGGGAAGGCAGAACTATGAACTTTTGCAATCTCTGAAACTGAAACTGGTGGAAAGGAAGGAGTAAGATATTTTCATACCAGAGATCTACGCGAATACTTGCAACTGTGTGGACTTCACTAAAGGTACTGAAAATGCCAGGTAGTTGTATCAAACCAGGCGCGATGAATTAGCTCTACCTCTCAAATAAGCCATGGTGGTATTTGAACTCAGAGCGTTGGAGCAAATATCATGAGACATTCTCTCCACCTCTCTATCGATTCTACCACATTACCACCTAAATAATACCACACAAAATTGGAGTACGAAATTAGTATCAGTCACAGAAATAGCTTCAGATGCGAATAAATAAAATAAACGAATAGATAGTTCAATGATTTCCTACATTTTTGTTGTAATACATAGAAATTTAAGTTGAGAAAGCAAAAAATGTTTAGGTACTGATTTGTAAGTACCCCACTGACCACATATGAATTTTCGTCACCTCAGCATTAACCACACCCATATTGTAGAACAAAAGTGACTCCAGATTGTTACTCTTATGCTGTGCTGGTCTCGTATTGCGACATCACTCAGTGGGCAGATGTGTATTGCTCTATCTCTGCTTGTTACCTCGCCCTCACTTTTGAAAACGTGGCAGATACTTCCATATATCCCACCATATTCGCAGGTAACCTCATCTCCCTGGTCTCGTACGGAACTTCCATAATTATCTCCTGAGGACACAGTGAATGACCTCTACTTTTCGCGTGGTAAACGTATGTCACTTGTATCCTTCACCATTCTTCGTTAAATTCTTCTAGCAACGAAGCACATTAATGTTTGACAATCTCTTTTCTGACTCACTATTGGGCGACACATTCTTTTGTGATATTTTGTGACACTTTATTTTTGCTACACGTTATTTTGTAACACTTTATTTTTGTCATACATTATTTTGTAACTCTCTCGTGACGCTGTTTCGCGACACTATTTTGTGACACAATTTCGCGACATACTCTTTCGTGATACATCATTATGTGACAACATTTTATTTCACTCGTCACCAAACCGTTTTACGAACAGGATTCTATTCTATCCAAGCCAAAGATTTCTCTTGACAGATAAGGCTTGCATATTGTGCTTTCATTTCCGTTAATGGTTTCTTGTGACGAAGTGTCCGTGTTGTTTTCGTTTGCTTTGTTAGTTGCCTATTCACTACGAATTTTGAAAGAAATATTTACATATATTTTGTTAAAATCATTATTTTCCCCCGTATGTATCTATTTGTTCAACATCATTCACTTTTTCTTATTTTTTCGGTGTTTTATTTTCTTAAATCGTGTTAATACATTTTCACGAATTTCTATATAGATGGCGTTCAATGCCTGCACTATTAACGTTAGCACCTTCATACATGAAGAAATGCTGAAGTAGAAATAAATGAATATCAAAATATAAAACAAGTTAAAATGCCCGAAGACAAACGTTATTTTACTACAAGGCAAAAGGTGCACACTCAAACTTCCAAAGTCTTCTACTCATAAATTTATCCTAATATACAATCATACAATCATACTAAACCCAGTTCTTCAAGTTGTCTTGTTCAACTCAAAGTACAATTATAATAATTAGCATACCTGTCCCGCCAAAATTAGCAGGATTATATATATATATATATATATATATATGTGTGTGTGTGTGTGTGTGTGTGTGTGTGTGTGTGTGTGTGTGTGTATGTGTGTGTGTGTGTGTGTGTGTGTGTATGTAAAATGAAATGAGTGTTTAATAAATGCATGGCACCACAATGAGTCCATTTACTTGATATAGATTTCCGAATGAAGGTTAATGAACATATTATTGAAAATATTGTGGGGAATTGGAGAATTAAGAGCATTGCATAAGAAGAAACGTTTTGTATGAATTGTTTTAAACTGTTGCTGAGTCTAAAACTATAAAGAAAACTTAATTACGGATGTTTTCTCCAACTATTATCCTCTTTAATCACTGGTTAGCATACTCTGTCAAAAATGACAATGATTTTCACACGTTAAACGTTAATCATATTCATCACTCATGCCAAGGAATGACCGGAAAGTCCGCAGATTTTACTGCCTATACTTCACTGAATGATATCGCCGACAAAATCCCTCGAAAATGTTTGTCCCTATATGTTGTTCAACTTGTTTGTAGCCTTTTTACCAGAACTAACCTTGAAATATGACAAACAATTATGCCAACAACGAATGTAGACAATTTAGCGAGATGAAGGTTTTGTACACACACACACACACACACACACACACACACACACACACGCACACACACACACACACACACACACACACACACACGCACACACACACACACACACACACACACACACACACACACACACACACATACATATATATATATATGCATATATATATATACATACACACACATGTATATATATATATGTATATATATATATATATATATATATATATATATATATATATATAAATATATATGCATATATATATATATATATATATATATGTATATATATATATATATATATATATATATATATATATATATATATATATATATATATATATATATATATATATATATATATATATATATATATCAGTTTAATACACAACTGAAAGAACTGTTAATAAATTCACGATTTTATGATACTTGAACTGGCAACGTTTCTTCCACGCCCAGCTCATTGTAAGGCGCCCAGAAAAAAGTGGGATGATGCTCTTGTTGCTACACCTGCTTAAGCAGCGTTTCAGGTCAAAGTGTTCTCAAGTTGTTTCCACTACCAGATGTGTAACAATTCAGTCTTTTGCTGTGTACCACCAAATTTCTTGTCCTCCGACTATGTACTCTCAACTGGGAGCTCACCGGCTTGGCCTTTTGGTTTTTGGAATTATTAAGACTTGAAAATCCATCATGAACTCGCAGTAGTGGTGCGAAGGTTATAACCAATTACGGATCAACGTAATCACTGATGCTTTGACCGGCAACTTAACATTTCTTAATACTCTTAAACGGGATAGTTTCAATCGGTATGTTATGCAAAACTTCCTCTAATAGCTATTTCAAAGATAACTGGAAGATTCTACCTTTTTAAACGAGTTAGAAAAATAAGTGATGAGTTACCTAGATCTGTTATGTATTTTGCGGACAGAAGTTTCGTTTCATGTACCATGTTATTTCCGAATGTTTCTTACTTTAAGAAAGTTTCTCTGTTGAAAGTTTTCACAGCAGGCAAAACTGATCCCATTTGTAATATTCTTAGTGTTTTAGTTTAACGCCGTCAGCAAGTCTCTGCGTGAATATCGCAGTAATAAAAGAGATGCTAGCATTGTTTATACAAGCGGTACTCTTAATGAAAATGTCATTAATATTTTTTTCTTTTGTAACGTGTATTTTTGAGAATAATATTTTCTTGTTCTTCAATGTGTATGTTGTGCATGCGACTGTTTTGGTTTTGCATTATCTCTTCCGATGAACGTGACTCGGAGTTTTTCTAGTAATTTCTTTTGTATTCAGACTGCATGAAAGCAATAAAATTTGTAAAAAAACATACATTTTTCTGTTAATTTTATTTAATTATGCTCTAAACTTTCCGAAGTTATATATATGTGAATAAGTTTAGTAATATGTTAATTCCTAGTAATAATCATCTTTTCTTCGAAGAAAAGCGTAAAGATAATGTCTGAGTATGCAGTGAAAGACAACAACAACAACAGCAACAAATACATCAACAACAACAACAATAATAATAATAATGATAATAATGATGATGATGATGATGATGATGATGATGATGATGATTTCATTTATTTGCCACAAGGGGGAAAGATGAGGGGGACAATACAAAGACAGACATAAGGTGTGGGGATTTACATATAATGAAACGATAAAAAAATGAAAGAAAGTATACATTGTACACACTAAAAAAGAAATAATAGCTCAAAATTTTGGTACAAAGCCAGTAATTTCGGGGGGAAGGGGTAAGTCGATTACATCGACTCCAGTACTCAGCTGGTACTTATTTTATAGAAAGTGAAGAAAGATATAAAAGTCAACCTTAGTGGAATTTGAACTCAGAACTAAAAAACGGATGAAATGCCACTAAACATTTTACCTGTCGCCTTAATAATAATAATAATAATAATAATAATAATAATAATAATAATAATAATAATAATAATAATAACACCGGGGAAGTTTAACATGTGAGTACGATAAATCACTGCTCCGAAACTTATCCAAAAACATCGGAAATAAAGACATCGCATGGAGCCCAAATATAGCTGACAAAGGGTTGGACTATACCCGAGTAAGTAATACTCATTGAAATTTATTCCTATTTTTCCAAATATAATGATGTATTTTAACTTGATACCTCCACTACCCGAACAGCGATCGTAAACACACGTGTTACATCAAAATACAGACCATCCCCAAACCCAAACACCATATACAAAAAATAGCTGACAAAGGGTTGGACTATATCCGAGTAAGTAATACTCATTGAAATTTATCTCTATTTTTACAAATATAATGATGTATTTTAACTTGATACCTCCACTACCCGCACAGCGATCGTAAACACACGTGTTACATCAAAATCAGACCATCTTCGAACCCCAAAACACCATGTACAAAAAAATTACAAACATATTAAATAACACCGGTACTATTTCACCCAAGAATAACAACCGAGAAGTACGTACTGTAAGCTTGTTAAGAAAAAAATACGAAGATATGAACGTGCAAAACAATCTGACAACAGAAATAAACGAACCGGTACCCTACGAAAACGACGACCGTCAAAAGAAAGGGCCGGACGTTGTTCCTCATGTCCCGCAAACAAAACCAAAACGGCATAAATGGACACGTGAGGAACACATTTCGATCCTACACGCCTATTTCACAGCAGTACTCTACCCAAAAAACGAAAACGCAACAACACATACATATAAAACATGGAAGAAAAATAATGTAAATATAGACCTCGATAAAACAATGAACCCTAACAAACTAGCTAACATAAGAAGATATATTCTAAAAGCAAAAAAAATATCAGAAATAAAAATAGAACAATTGAAAGAAAAAATACATCAGGAAAATCTAGATAGTAGTCACACAGCAATGCCAAATAATAATATAAACACTGAGATAGCAAAACACGAGGACAAACGTAACATGCCCGGCAAAAACGAAGTAAACAAAAAACAACAAACCCAGACCGTAGAGATGTTTAATAGTGTACAAAAAGCACCAATCCAGAACACCACAGACAAACATATGAATGAAAAGGAAGGCAAAACAAATATAAAGCCTGGAAATAACGAAGGGAAACCTAATAATTACGATACTATGAAAATGAAAATAACCGAAGAACTGAAAACCACAGATCTTAGAATGGACCACAGATTATATCTCCCAAAAATCAAAATAGACAATAAAACAACATCAATAATAAATAGCATAAACCTGGCCGTCACGGAACTAACAACCACAGAAACAACAGGCAATATCACTGAGCTAAATGACATGATATATGCGGCAGCCACTGCAGCCACAAAAGAAGCAGGATACTCACTCAAACCTATCCGAACAGGAGTTCTACCACCCAAACAGACCTTGTGGATAAATAACATCCAGAACAAAATTAAAAAAAAGAGAAAAGATTTATCGATTCTCAACGAAATTAGTAAACAATCAACACTACTAAGTAACAAGAAGAAAACAAAAATACTGTACAAATACAGCATTACAGAAAAAGACTTACCTGAGGCAAAAGAAAAACTAAAGCAAGACATCCTTGCCAAAGCACAGAGGATCCGCCGGTATGAGAAACGCCAACGTTTCTTTGAACAAAACAAACAGTTCAAATCCAACCCCAAAAAACTCTACCAAGAACTGGGTAAAAATAAAATAGACATTACTTCAGCACCAACAGCAGAAGAACTAGAGAAATTCTGGAAACAAATATGGTCGGTGAAGCAACAACCCCAAAAAGGACCATTAAAACAACGAACTTAGCACCTGACCAACTCTGGGCCCCTATAACAACTGAAGAGGTCACCCAGACACTGCAAAGACTAAGCAACTGGAAAGCACCTGGACACGACAAGATCCCCAATTTCTGGTTAAAACACCTGCCAGCAATGCATAAAAAGCTGGCAGAAAACTTTAACAACATAATAGCAGATCCAGAAACAATGCCTGAATGGCTCACAAAAGGGAAAACCATCTTAATCCCCAAATCCACGGAAACGGAGAAACCACAAAACTATAGACCTATAACCTGTCTCCCTACGATCTACAAAGCCTTTACTGCAATAATATCGCAGAGAGTGAGTAAACACCTGGAAAATAACAACCTGTTTCCAGAAGAGCAGAAGGGATGCTGCAAAGGCTCATACGGCTGTAAAGATCAATTATTGATCAATAAAACCATAACTGAAGACAGCCGCAGAAAGAAGAAAGGCCTCAGTATGGCCTGGGTGGACTACCAAAAAGCTTTCGACAGTGTTCCCCACACGTGGATTCTGGAAACACTAGCCATAAACAAGGTGGCACCAATTATCATAAAATACATAGAGCACTCAATGAACAAATGGCAGACAGTGCTACAGCTCCAAACAAAAGAGGGACTTGTGAAAACGAAAGCCATCCCCATTAGAAGAGGAATATTCCAGGGAGACACGCTCTCTCCACTCCTGTTCTGCCTGGCACTCACACCTTTAACAGAATTGCTAAATAGAACTGGATGCGGTTACAAATGCTATGGAAAAACAGTCAGCCACCTTCTATATATGGATGACCTAAAATTATATGCAAAAAACGACAAAGAGCTAGAAACACTACTACAGACAGTACACGGCTTTACCAAGGAAATAGAAATGAAATTCGGATTAGAAAAATGTGCCAAAGCAACCCTGAAAAGAGGAAAATTAGTTAAAAGTAGCAATATAACACTAGATAAAGCCAATGAAATAAGAGAACTAGACGAAAGCCAACCATATAAGTATTTAGGAGTCAATGAACTAGATAGGATACAACATACACAAATGAAAGAAAAAATAAAGAAAGAGTACTATAGACGAGTTAGATCAATACTAAAAACAGAGCTCAATGCTAAAAACAAGATAATGGGTATCAACACTTTAGCTGTCCCAGTTATAAGCTACAGCTACAACATCCTTAACTGGACACTAAACGAACTATGTAAAATAGACAGGAAAACAAGAAAAATAATGACAGGATATAGGATGCACCACCCAAAATCTGACATAGAAAGGCTATATATACAACGCACAGAAGGTGGCAGGGGTCTTATACAGCTAGAAAACTATTATAAAATAACCACCATAGGACTGCAAAAATACCTACTCCAGAAGCAAGGGAAACTAATACAAATAGCCACAAAACACGAGCAAAACAAAAAACTGTTTTCAGTATTTAAGGAAGCTGACAAATACAAACAAGAAATCAATCTACCTAACAAATACGAAGAAGAAGAAGAAGAAACAGCAAAAGCTATAAAACAAATGAAATCCAAACTAAAACTAGAACAGCAACGGACCATGATAAAACGATGGCAAGAAAAGCCCCTACATGGTAAATACTGGGCTAAACTAAATGCGAAAGAAATAGACAGAGAAAAATCCCAGCAATGGCTGAGAAGCTCAGGACTCAAAGCAGAGACTGAAGGATTTTTAATTGCTGCACAAGACCAAAGCCTCCCCACCAGAAATTACCAAAAACACATAATGAAAAGAAATATAACAAGTAACTGTAGAATATGTGGAGATCGACAAGAAACAATAAATCATATTATCTCTGGCTGCCCAGTCCTGGCTAAGAAGGAATATATTCACAGACACGACAGAGCTGGGACCTATATACACTGGAAGCTATGCCAACATTATGGAATAGCAACAGAAAAAAGATGGTATAAACACACGCCAGAAAAGGTCACAGAAAACGAGAAA